>NC_135816.1:20451049-20751049 GCF_964213995.1 Mustelus asterias
AGAGTACAAACATGAGCCTGGCTTTTGGCTGTTTATAGCTTCAATTTTCAACACAGGTGAGGGCTGTAGATCTCCAATTCTGATGTTCTAAGTCGGATTTCACTTCTACAGATGGGTTTGGGGGGTGAGAGTGGTTCACCTGATGCCCTCTATGGGGGGTGCGGGTGAGCAGGGTTGCTGGAGGGGTTGGGGTGTGAGGGGATTGCCCGGTGCCTGCAAAACGGCACGGTAGCACAGTGGTTAGCACTGCTGCTTCACAGCTCCAGGGTCCCGGGTTCGATTCCCGGCTCGGGTCACTGTCTGTGTGGAGTTTGCACATTCTCCTCGTGTCTGCGTGGGTTTCCTCCGGGTGCTCCGGTTTCCTCCCACAGTCCAAAGATGTGCAGGTTAGGTTGATTGGCCAGGTTAAAAGTTGCCCCTTAGAGTCCTGGGATGCATAGGTTAGAGGGATTAGCGGGTAAATATGTGGGGGTAGGGCCTGGGTGGGATTGTGGTCGGTGCAGACTCGATGGGCCGAATGGCCTCCTTCTGCACTGTAGGGTTTCTATGATTCTTCTATGAAAGCGTGGGGGTTTTGCTGGGGTGCCCCGATGTTGGTGTTGTGGGGGAAGGGAGACCCCTGTCATGTGTACTGTGATAGGGCAGCGAGTCCCTGATGCTTGTGAGGAAGTTCCTCACATTTATATGGTGAGGGGGGGGGGGGGGGGGTTGCTTGGGTTCTCAGTCTTGACAGTTCTATCAGACCTGCCCCACCAGAGTAATGGTGTAAATCCTGCCAACACGTTTGTTTACCCAGGGAGGCTGAAGGTCTGGAGTGAAAACAGAGTTGTGAAGCTGGAGAGCTGCACGCCAGTTTTCAGTCTGAGCCTGTCACTTGAAACAAATATGGGAAAATTCTGCCCATGGCCAGCTAACTCCATGAAACATGCACCCAAAAATCCCCCTGTGACCCATTCCTGTCCTGTGACAGGAGGAAGGACTCCTGATTTCTTTTGCCTCCTCCATCATTTTAACAATGACAGAGGGACTCTCTATCACTGAGAAAATCTATGCCACTGTCAATCCTAACCATCAAAGCTTTCGAACTGCTGTGAATCCTGCGATGTAACATTGCAAGGGCACCATACAGATAATTGATTGCCAAACACAAAGTGGCCAGCACTTTTGCCTGGTCCTCAAATCTTCACCGGCCTCCATTGAAGATCAAGCCAACATGATTGCTGCCATTGTTTGTTCTTGCAAAGGCCATTATTGGTTGCATTTGATGAGATGCCACCCACTTTATCTCAGACTGATTTATACTGAGATCTTCGGGGAGCTCCCTGAGCTTTCTGTGATACCATTATCTTTCCCCTCCTGTAGTTGCCATGTGGGTGTTACCAGAAGTGTTCTTGGGATGTGAATGATTCATCAACGTGGATGTGAAAGTTGGAATTAAGGACAAAGTATTTTGAACTCTGAATATTATCTAGGGCTATTGATATTCATACACTTCATCATGAGAATTTTAATTAAATGACTCATTAGTATATTAATTACTGTCTGACAGTACTGGACAGTAATTTATTTGAAGTACAGATAATCGGGGATTTAATTATCATGCATGTGTTGTATAATTTCACAAGGAATTCACTGTATCTCTTATATTAATTAAACTTAAAATTTCCAGACTATTAACAAGTGTGTGTGTGTGTATAATATCTATATATGTATATGTGAATGTATATATTGGCACAGTGGTTATCACTGCAAAAGATGTATGAGGCAGACTTTTTACACAGAGGGTGGTGGATGCCTGGAACTCGCTGCCGGGGGAGGTAGTGGAAGCAGATACATTAGTGACTTTTAAGGGGCGTCTTGACAAATTCATGAATAGGATGGGAATAGAGGGATATGGTCCCCGGAAGGGTAGGGGGTTTTAGTTCAGTTGGGCATCATGGTCGGTGCAGGCTTGGAGGGCAAAAGGGCCTGTTCCTGTGCTGTAATTTTCTTTGTTCTTTGTTCTTTGTTCACTGCTGCCTCCCAGCACCAGGGGTCTGGGCCTGGGTTTGTTTCCCGGCTTGGGTCACTGTCTGTGTATAGTCTGCATGTTCTCTCCATGTCTGCATGGGTTTCCTCCGGGTGCTCCGGTTTCCTCCTACAGTCAGAAAGACGTGCTGGTTAGGTGCATTGGCCATGCTAAATTCTCCCTCAGTGGACCTGAACAGGAGCCGGAGTGTGGCAACTGGGGGATTTTCACAGTGACTTCATTGCAGTGTTATGTAAGCCTATTTGTGACAAATAAATAAACTTCCAAAAGATATACTCACACATTCTACAGTTGGATGTAATCACGTAGAAACAATTTAAAAAAACAAATCAACATTTTTATAGCTGAGAAGTAAATAAAATCAAAAGCAGTTTTATTGAACAATATTTATCCATATTTTTAAAGGCATCCTTAAGTTTAAATAACTCAAACAATTTGACATGAGACTTTAGGTCAGACAGCCTTCCTGCTTATCTCACCTCTTTTATTCCTTTTTGCCCCCTTTCCATTTTTATTAGTTTGCTCTTTCTTATTTTAACTCACTCATGGCTCTTTTGTTTCCTTTTCATTTTTCCCAATGTTGCCTCCATAAATCACTAATTGACCCAAGGAAGGTGGCGCTGAGCCAATTTCTTGAGCTGCTGCAGTCTATTTGGTGTTGGCGCACCCACAACACAGCTTTTCGTCCCTGTGTCAGTGAATCAATGACAAGGCAGAATGGTGTGCGACTAGAGGGGAACTTGTCCATGGGATTCCCTTGACCTTCTTGGGGGTAGAGCAGGCGGGTTTGGAAGGTGCTGTTGAAGGAGTTTTGGTAAGTACTGCTGGCACTTGCAGGCACTCATGATGTGGAGATGCCGGCGTTGGACTGGGGTAAACACTGTAAGAAGTCTCACAACACCAGGTTAAAGTCCAACAGGTTTATTTGGTAGCAAAAGCCACTAGCTTTCGGAGTGATCGCTGCTCCTTCGTCAGGTGAGTGGGAATTCTGTTCACAAACAGGGCATATAAAGACACAAACTCAATTTACAAAATAATGGTTGGAATGCAAGTCTTTACAGGTAATCAAGTCTCAAAGGTACAGACAATGTGAGTGCAGAGAGCGTTGAGCACAAGTTAAAGAGATGTGTATTGTCTCCAGACAGGACAATTAGTGAGATTTTGCAAGCCCAGGCAAGTCGTGGAGGTTACAGATAGTGTGACATGAACCCAAGATCCCGGTTGAGGCCGATATCACGTGTGTGGAACTTGGCTATCAGTCTCTGCTCAGTGACTCTGCGTTGTCGTGTGTCGTGAAGGCCGCCTTGGAGAACACTTACCCGAAGATCAGAGGCCGAATGCCCGTGACCGCTGAAGTGTTCCCCAACAGGAAGAGAACACTCTTGCCTGGTGATTGTCGAGCGGTGTTCATTCATCCATTGTCGTAGCGTCTGCATTGTCTCCCCAATGTACCATGCCTCGGGGCATCCTTTCCTGCAACATATCAGATAGACAACATTAGTCGAGTTGCAAGAGTATGTACCATGTACCTGGTGAATGGTGTTCTCACGTGAGATGATGGCATCCATGTCGATGATCTGGCATGTCTTGCAGAGGTTGCTGTGGGAGGGTTGTGTGGTGTCGTGGTCACTGTTCTCCTGAAGGCTGGGTAGTTTGCTGCGGACAATGGTCTGTTTGAGGTTGTGCGGTTGTTTGAAGGCAAGAAGTGGGGATGTGGGGATGGCCTTGGCGAGATGTTCGTCTTCATCAATGATATGTTGAAGGCTCCGGAGAAGATGTCGTAGCTTCTCTGCTCCGGGGAAGTACTGGACGACGAAGGGTATTCTGTCTGCCGTGTCCCGGGTTTGTCTTCTGACGATGTCGGTGGGGTTTTTCACTGTGGCACGTTGGAACTGTCGATTGATGAGTCGAGCGCCATATCCTGTTCTTATGAGGGCATCTTTCAGCGTCTGGAGCGATCCTCCTCATCTGAGAAGATCCTGTGTATATGGAGGACTTGTCCATAGGGGATGGCTTCTTTAACGTGTTTAGGGTGGAAGCTGGAGAAGTGGAGCATCGTGAGGTTATCCATGGGCTTGCGGTTCAGTGAAGTGCTGAGGTGACTCTCCTTGATGGAGATGCGTATGTCCAAGAATGCAACCGATTCCGGAGAGTCGTCCATGGTGAGTCTGATGGTGGGATGGAACTTGTTGATGTCATCATATAGATGTTTCAATGATTGTTCACCATGAGTCCAAAGGAATAAAATGTCATCGATGTATCTAGTGTATAGCATTGGTTGAAGGTCCTGAGCGGTGAAGAGGTCTTGTTCGAACCTGTGCATGAAGATGTTGGCATATTGAGGTGCGAATTTGGTCCCCATGGCTATTCCATGTGTCTGGATGAAGAACTGGTTGTTGAAGGTGAAGACATTGTGGTCCAGGATGAAGCGGATGAGTTGTTAAATTGCATCTGGAGACTGGCAGTTGTCGGCGTTGAGTACTGAGGCAGTTGCAGCAATGCCATCATCGTAGGGGATGCTGGTGTAGAGTGCTGAGACATCCATTGTGATGAGGAGTGCTCCTGGTTCAACTGCTCCATGTGTGCTGAGTTTCTGTAGGAAGTCCGTAGTGTCGCGACAAAAGCAATGGGTTTGTACAATGGGTTTCAGGATGTCCTCGACGTAGCTCGAGAGTTTCTCGCACAGGGTCCCATTGCCCGATACGATGGGACGGCTGGGTGTGTTTGCCTTATGCATCTTCGGGAGGCAGTAGAGATCTCCAACGCGGAGAGTACGTGGGATGAGAGCACGGAGGGTGTTCTGAAGGTCCAGATCAAAGGTCTTGATCAGTCTGTTGAGTTGACGGGAGTGTTCTTTGGTCGGATCTGCGGGTAACTCTGTAGTGTTCCTCGTTGTTCAGTTGTCGGTACACTTCTTTGCAGTAATCCGTTCTGTTCAGTCTGACAATAGCCCCTCCTTTGTCTGCTGGTTTGATGACAATGTTGCGGTTGGTCTTGAGAGCGCGGGTGGCGTTGCATTGTGCTTGGGTGATATTTGGGGTTGTCTTGTGAGTGCGGTTGATGAATCTGGTGTTGACGCACCTCCTGACGGCTTGGGCTTGTGTAGTTTGTGTCTTTATATGCCCTGATTGTGAACAGAACTCCCACTCACCTGACGAAGGAGCAGCGATCACTCCGAAAGCTGGTGGCTTTTGCTACCAAATAAACCTGTTGGACTTTAACCTGGTGTTGTGAGACTACTTGCAGGCACTAGCAGTGGAGGGAATGAATGCCTAAGTTGTGGATGAGCTGGCTGAACTATGCTATTTATTAGATGGTGGACTTTATTTCATGGGCCGAAGTTAAAAGCTAAACCTAAACAAAACACTGCAAGTGCCAGAAATATGAAATGAAAACAGAAAATGGTGGAAGTATTGGCAGGTCTGACAACATCTGAAGGAATATTAGGGAGGAGCAACAAATAGCGGCTTTGCCACTGATGCCCACATCCCATGAAGGAATAAAGAAAAGAACATTTTTGGTGTAGATCCTCAGAATTGGAAATACAGGGGATCTTTGACCTTTCAATTCCTCATTCAGGTTAAAGGACTGCACCCAAGCGGTTAGCTTAATTTTTATTTTCAGATATTGTTACGTTGCAGAAGTTAATCCCCTTTACCTCGCGTTGTAATCTGGTAGAAATATTTGGGAAGGTGTTAACTGTTCTTAATTAATATTTAGAGATTCATTAACACAAAGGCCTGACACCCTTGCTATAAGTGAATAATTTACAAGGTATTTTGTTTAAATAACCAGGAACTTGAACTAAACAAGTAACATATTAACTAAGGTACGGTTCGTCTGAAATGCTGTTCGAATTATACAAGGATCATTCATTACCAAAACAGTACTAATAGAATTTTAGTCACTCTCAAAGAAATTATACAACCAGGCTTGATGGAATATGGAAGCTTTTGGAGTTCTTCTGTAGTTGTCCGCTGTCTGTAAAGTCTTTATGACCTGGAATCCCTCTTTAGATAGCTGCATAATTCTCTGAAGAACTATTTAAACTGCCAGGGCTGAAGAGCTGCTCTAGAGATGAATGCTGGCTTTTGACTGGCTGCCTTGGCCTCTGGAGATGTTCTTGAGACGTTCTTCTGATGGCTGTTGCTCTGGCCTTTTATACCTGCCATGATCTCACAATTTTCTTACACCACGATTGGTTTGATGCTGACAACACTATCAAATTCGAATCTGATAGGCTCTTAATAGTTGATGGCCCTTTTTAAACAGGTGGGCTGGCAGAATACAAAAGCCTGCGGCCAACTCAACCCTGACGCTTTTGGTCCTTTTGAAACAAATGTTGCAACCTGGAGTCTGCATGTACTCTGCATTTTAGCACAGAACTCAAAAACAGCTTTTAAAGGGACCACGCACTGTTTTCTTCCCCCTTAGCATTTTTTACAATTCTTTTATACCTTTACAAACACATCTTCACAACAATACTGATGGACCAGTTGTGTTTGCCAGCAGTTTCTTATTGTGTATTGCCAGTCACTTATCTTATACTAACTGATTATGGTCAGACGATGAATGCGTCTTGCTTGTACCAGGAACATGTCAATGGGCTGACTCGGCACACGGGGGCTTCGATCTGTAAATCATCAGCGGGTCATGGGAAAGTAGTCATGTTGGGAAAGTTCAGAGTTGGGTTTGCCTTCTCATATGAAATATAAGCCCTATTACATGCACTCGAGACATTTACGTCTTGTCAAGTGGTTTGGAAACCATTTAGGCAGCTGAAATAGCAATAACTCGGCAGAATGTTTGTAAGGCCAGGGGAAGTGGGGGGGAGGGTATCCAATCTACAAACAGCAAACTATCAAAAAGATTACAGCTGCACACATGGGTAGAAATTGAAAGTCTCGTGCTTATCGAGTATTTTGGCCAATGGATGATAGCTAGAGAGAGAGAGAGAGATAAGCACTGTGAAATGTGATAGAAGACCATATATCCTATCCAATCTACAAGGTGAGCTTAAATATTTGGAATGTGAGTAAAGGCCTAATCTGTCTTCGAAACCAGAAAACACATTACCTACGGCTCTCATCGGTGTGATTGCCAAGTGTATAATCCCAGTTGTATCCTATGCCTTTTGTCGGTTCCAGAGTTCGTGATAAGATATTGCACTGTCTATTCATCGGCAGACCTAAGTGAATTTCAAGTGGTGCTCCTCTGGGTGTAGCAATAAGCAGGGAAGCATCATAGTTGTAAGAGAATTTGCACAGTTTCTGTGCACAACTTCATATTTCAGAGACAGAATAGTTTTCAACTGTTTTCCATGCTGTCCCACTTGAGAAACCTTTTCCATTATTCCTGTTGCTAATGGCCTGGCTGAAATGATTTCTTCACCTCCTACTGTTGTGTAACTTGTGATTGACTCAATCTTGGTGTCTGTGCATATCAGAATGCATTTTTATGGTTTTTATGCTCCCAGACTAAAACTAATGGATGGAAAAATCACTCAGGCTGCAATTCCCAATGAGTATTTCCATTTCATAGAATTTCTATGAATCTCTGCAGTTGGAAGGCCAAATTATAATTCTGTCTGACATTACGTGGTCTAGTTGAATAATAGTGAAGGAGTGATGGGAAAGCTGAACTGCAATTAAATAGTTGAGATATGAGAAAAGCTTTGATGAAGACTTGGAAGTGTGAAAGGAGTGTGCTAACATCCATAAGTTACAGTACACAGGGCTAAGGAAGATTTGCAAAGTAAGTCCGGTTAAAGGATGCTCAACTGAAGGAAAGGAATGCCTGCAACTACACCCAGATTAGATGCTTCAGATCTGGAGCTGAACATGAGGCTATGACAAACCAAGCCCACCAACACCTCTATTTTCTCAGAGACTAAGGAAATTTGGCATGTCAGCTACGACTCTCACCAACTTTTACAGATGCACCATAGAAAGCATTCTTTCTGGTTGGATCCTGGTATGGCTCCTGCTCTGCCCAAGACCGCAAGAAACTACAAAAGGTCGTGAATGTAGCCCAATCATCACACAAGCCAGCCTCCCATCCATTGACTCCGTCTACACTTCCCACTGCCTTGGAAAAGCAGCCAGCATTATTAAGGACCGCATGCACCCCTGACATTCTCTCTTCCACCTTCTTCCATCAGGAAAAAAATACAAAAGTCTGAGGTCACGTACCAACCGACTCAAGAACAGTTTCTTCCCTGCTGCCATCAGACTTTTGAATGGACCTATCTTGCATTAAGATGATTTTTCTCGACACCCTAGCTATGACTGTAACACTACATTATGCACTCTTTCCTTTTCTTCTCTATGAATGGTATGTTTTATCTGTATAGCGCGCAAGAAACAATAGTTTTCACTGTATACTAATACATATGACAATAATAAATCAAATCAAATCAAATCAAACTGATTTCTGGGGTGTTCCACTGAAGTCATGGCCAATGATTTGGGGAACCCTGTGGAAATCAATGGCATTCAACGTGATGCCTACACTTCATAGTTTTCAAACTTGTGTGAATTCATTTTATTTAAAAACCAGAGTACTTAAACGTAACTCATGGTCAAATTCTTTCAGTGAAAGAGAAAGATGATCAAAAATCACTGTGACACTGAAGAATTCTGCAAATGGACGCGAAGATCTGTTGGTTGGATCTACCTCCCAAGCAGAAGCAGTTAATACATGAAGCAAAATGCAGCAAAGGGCAAGTTTTGTTTTAAAGCCTCCCATTGCCCTTTAAATGCTCTCAAACTTACAATAGTCCTGTGGACTTAGTTCTTATAGGCAAGGCTATCACTGTAGTTCTGTAGTTGGATTTAAATATCTATTTACCTAGCTTAATCAGACTATAAAGCCTGGTAATGCCAGCTCACTTTCTGGACCCAAATAGTGTAAAAGGAAATTGTGCATCTCACACGCATTTGGGCATCTAATTCATGGCCAGGATTTGAATCTTTGCTAAGGGCGGCATGATGGCAGAGTGGTTAGCACGACTATCTCTCAGCTCCAGGGACTTGAGTTTGATTCCCGCTTGGGTCACTGTCTGTGTGGAGTTTGCACGTTCTCCCCGTGTCTGTGTGTGTTTCTTCCGGGTGCTCCGGTTTCCTCCCACAGTCAAAAGATGTGAGGGTTAGGTGCATTGGCCATGCTAAATTGCTCCTTAGTGTCCCGGGATGCGTTGGTTTGAGGGATTAGTGGGATAAATAGGTGGGATTATGGGGATAGGGCATGGGTGGGATTGTTGTCGGTGCAGACACGATGGGCCGAATGGCCTCCTTCTGCATTGTAGTGATTCTATGGTTTTGATGACTAAGTTGAAGTTCTGGCATAAACTGTCTAAATCCCTTGGTCAATCAATGCACTATTTGCGATGGTGCTGAGCTATTCAATTAGAAAGGTGCCATGCTTAATGTCTGGACTGCGCTAAAAATTAGCGTCACTGTCTTTAACTTGAAGAAAATTGATCTTCCATCATAACGAACATTATGCAATGTTCTGTGCTGAATGATTTGCAGTCTTGCCTTAGAAGCATCCCTCGAAGGTTCATTCCTTGCATCCAGGCCATTGTAAATAAATTTTGAGTTTAAGTTTATTTATTTGTGTCACAAGTAGGCTTATATTAATACTGCAATGAAGTTACTGTGAAAATCCCCTCGTTGCCACACTCAGGTACCTGTTCGGGTAACACTGAGGGAGAATTTAGCATGGCCAATGCACCTAACCAGCGCGTCTTTTGGACTGTGTGAGGAAACCGGAGCATCCGGAGGAAAACCACGCTGACACGGGGAGAGCGTGCAGACTCCGCACAGACAGTGACCCAAGCTAAGAATCGAACCCGAGTCTCTGGCGCTGTGAGGCAGCAGTGCCATCGTTGCGTCTGGGCTGTTTATCGGGTCTTGCAGAGTGTTTGAGTTTTCCACCGAAGCCAATCCAGTCAGGATCGATCCCGATGAAGTGGTGACATCTTTCATAGCTTCCTTAAGCCTGAAAATAAAGTGGGTGAGTCATTTGAGGGTCCCTTTGGACTCCCAAACATTCTTATTTGCCTGGCCACCGACTGCATCGTTAGAGCAGCAGGAATTCCCTTAAAAAGATAAAGATGAAAAGGGGGTCTTCATGATTGTCCTTGTGCTCTGAAGAACTTGACAAATCAGTGAATGCAAGGGGTTAATCCCCACATTAATATTTGAACTGTAGAAAAATGCAGTGAAATGCATTGAATGAGATGGAATCCAGGGACAAAGTTCATACAGTTAGGACTACTGCAAATTGCAGAAGGTTGATCCTTGCTGAATTGTTAATTAAATCAAATGGCAGCAGGTAATGAAGCATCTGTGTAAAATAATGGAATTCTATATTATATATCACAATTTTTTTTAGATAGGATTGTAGTCCAGTGGGTCCTGCGCTCTGGTCTGCAGGTAATTTACAATACTGCAAAGCAATCAATTTCAAATAAATCAGAGTTTATTGCTACATGTTTATTTTAAGATATAACAAGCTTTTGGGGGGGTAATTTTCATCATCCTCAATACATTCCACATTGTATAAACAGTGTACTGCCTGGAGCCGACGAGCTGTCCTTTACACATCAAGGGGGTGACCCTGGCACCAGAGTTTCCAAGCCAAGGGATAATACAAGGGAAACGGCTCAGTATGAGTGTCCCTCAATGAACAATTCACCAGCAGTTGAAGAAACAAAGTAATTTGTGCAAAGGAAATCCAATTACTGAAGGGCGAGGAGCGGACAGTGGTGTGTTTATGATGTATTAGCATTCTGGCACAAGTAGGAAAGTGAAAGCTAATGCAAATCTCAGAGAGTGCTAAAATGAGCCATTAACCAAGTCATTTAGTTTACTATTGGAAATAGATTACACATACCTCCCCAAGGAACCGAAAGGAGCTGAATAGCTCGACGTCTTGAGAAAGCATTCGAAAATATGCAAGTCAGCTGCAGTGAAGTAAGCGGTGCAGTGAGTCTCTCCATTCTCAGGCTTATCTGGTTTGAAGAAAGGGCCCAGATCAGATGTGCTGCCTTTCATTCCCCCCTCGCCCATGCATGGATGCATGGTCGACTATGAGCTTGTTACGTTTTCTCACTTATGAGAGCTGCATACCTTGAGGCAACTCCATTACTGAGCTTTAATTCAGGTAAAGTTGACTTACTGGGTAGCAAGTTCAGTGCCTTGTTCATGTCGTGACTAACCCTTGATTTGTGAATTTTGTTTGAAATCATATTAAATTCCTTGTTTTTGATCAAAGCTGTAGATCACTAACAGCAACAAGTAAGAATGACTTGTTTGATGAAGACAAATTTACAATTGCATCATGTAAAATGTTGCTCTGAAAAGAGCAAAGAGTTTCTTGAAAGAACTGAGAGACAGCGATGGTTCAGGCAGCAAACAATCATCTCCAGCGTTTTCTATTTTTATATTTCATTGTTTTTTGTGATATAAAATTCCAGTCAGCCAAATCTCTTCTCCTGAGTCATGATGAAGTGAATTTCATTGTGCTCAATCTTTCATTTGACTCCTCATATAGACATCCAGAGTTACGAATAAGAACAGGCAGGAAAAGAGCCTTTGTTCCATCCAAGCTGTCCCATACAATTGTAATACCTGTGCATCATTGTGTGTGCGCACTCCACCTCACTCACCCCATGCAGTCACTTGGGAGGGGTGCAAAACTAGTTGAAAAACCTTCGACAAAGGGTCACCTGGACTCGAAACGTCAGCTCTTTTCTCTCCTTACAGATGCTGCCAGACCTGCTGAGATTTCTCAGCGTTTTCTCTTTCAGTAGTTGAAAAACCTGTCAGAATTTGGGGGAAAAAAAACAACTGGAAAATTTTTCTCTCACCACCTTAGATGATGAAAACTAATCCACATTGAGGGTAATTTTCCTGTCCCACCCGCCACGGGAACTGTCGCGAAACCAGCTGCTACAATTTCCGTGGTGGGTCGGACAGGCGGGGTGGGGGAGGAAGTGTGGGGGAGGGGTGGTGGGAGGGGGGAGGGGGGGCGCAGACCATGCAAAGGACCATTGACCTCAGGTGGGGTTTTCCAGTTTCGGGGTGAGCACGGCCAGAAAATCCCGCCTGTTATCTTTCTGGTTCCGATAACTTTATATAGCGCCCATCTTAAATTCCAAAATTCTTGTCAGTGCCACCTGATATATTGAATTCCGATTTATTTAAATCCTTTCTTATTGACTACCGTTATGGTGAATGCCAACATACTAAAACCTTGACTCCAGCTTGGTGAATTCAAATCGACTAAACGCCACTGTATTGCCTCCTATTTTACTGCATTTCAGTTGACAGTTCTATTCATTTTGACTTCAATTGCATGGTCAATTACCAAGTTCCTTCCCATCTGCTCACATACATTAGATATTGAGCCAAAACATAACATCAAAAATTCAAAACAATGCTCATGAAATTTTTTTTTAAAAATGTTTTCTGCTTACATAATACATTTCACAGTATTCTGTTCGGCTAATCTACAATACATCAGATCCAGTCGATTTATGCTGTTAAGTTTTTTTTATAGTAGCACAGAAATGCATTTTTAAGACCGAAAGCATCACACAAAACTAAATATTTTTGTGTTTTTATTTAAATTGACTTGCCGGCTGAATGGTTCAATGAGCTGCAGAGGAAAGCTTTGGAAACAGATTTTTATCTACAGTCAACGGAAATGTTGTCTGATCCAAATATAATGTTTCTTGGGAGATTAATTTATGCATTGATCAGAAGCCAGTGGTACATATATGTGAATATATGTGTGCGTAAATAAGTATTCAAATTTGACATTTAAATTGCAGCAACAGTTTTTAACTGTAACAGGATTTTTTAGGCAGCGTAATGAATAACATTTAAACATTTTCTGTGCGTGTGTGTGTGTGTGTGTGCATGTGGACATATTATTTTCATTACCGCTAATTTATGCCACTTTGCGACACACACAAAATTTGTTTTTTGATGCTTGGCATTTAAGTGACAGGCAGAGAAGTGGGGGAAAAAAAAGGTTCGCGCAGCAACTCATTTTCACTGTGATACCATCTTCATTTCTTCATTCATGAGCATAAAAATCATTCCTGACACATTTTTCAAACTGTTTATATAAAATGTTCCAGTATTTCTCACATTGCAATGCGGTTATAAGAGGTACTAATTCTCGGAATGCCAGTGACAAAATGCCATTCATAAGCTAGCATGTCATTTAGATGCAAATTGCAACCAATCTTTGTAGAAATGTCTATTGGATATTTTGAGGCATTACCCTCAGCGGGTTACTTCATTAATATCAGGTTTAGACTTCAAAGTGTTCGGAATTGAACACAAATTCTTAGCACTGTCATTCATCACACACGACGTCCCTAACTAGCTGCAGTCCATCTTAGGGAAATCATTGAAACTGCTGCAAGGAGTTTTCCCATCAGGGAGTGAGAAACAACATCATTATTAGAGTCAGCCCATATTGTTCTTTACTCATTCTGCACTGAGAGGTTCAGTGCTGCATAGATAGAAGTCGAGAGTGATGCTGGTACAGAGATTATGGAATAGTGGCTTTTGTTCGCAAAATAATTAAAATATGCCATGATTTTGTTATACATGAGTGTAGTGAGTCAGTGTTCATTTCAGAACTTGAGTTAAAATGGTTCAAGTCCCATTCCCAGTGAAAAATTGACAGAAACCTTGTTTGTAGAGAATGTCTTTCATGGCCTTAGCATATCCAAAAGCCACTTGGTAGTGCAGAACTTGAATATTTCTGGAAAGAAAGACATGTTGCTGAAGCTTTTCATCTTGTACTTATCAGGACAAAGGAAAGAATGCCAAATTTCAAACAATCACAGCAATTTATACTAGAGGAGAAAAGGCCACTGATTGGCTTGTTAGTCAAATCTAATTGGTTAAGATGTTGCCATGGTGAAAGCAATAGGGGACTATAGGCTTCACAGACTCCCTGGTAGTTCATGAAAGGTGAAAGGCTTGAGCACATTTCTTTTGTTTGCAGAGAACGGAGGCCGGATTCTTCAAGATCGCCCACGGGCCGGGATTCTCCTCCATTCCTGCTGCAGTGAATGAAGGTTCAAATTCTCAGTTCTCGCTGGCGGCAGCGGCAGGACGTGAACGGCCGGACAATTCCGGCCCAGATCCCTGTTTATGAATGTATGTTGTGTATCCCTGTGGATGAATCCATGTTACTTTTAGCTTGCTATGTTACAAGCTTGACTGATTGTCTTAAATTGGTTGTTAGTGTAACTATTATCACACTTAGGATTGTTTAATAAGTGCAGCTCAATATCTCAATTATATCTTAAGTTTTATTTTGAGTTTTGCAAGCACTGGTTAAAACAGTCGATACTATGACAGATACATGAAAGAGCATGTTATTTGATTACATCCACCAATCATTGGGATGTACAGCATACATGTCTGCGTGGGTTTCCTCCGGTTGCTCATGTTTTCTCCCACAGTCCAAAGATGTGCGGGTTAGGTTGATTGGCCATGCTAAATTGACCCTAGTGTCAGGGGGATTAGCAGGGTAAATGTGTGGGGTTACGGGGATAGGGCCTGGGTAGGATTGTGGTCGGTACAGACACGATGGGCCGAATGGCCACCTTCTGTACAGTAGAGATTCTATGATACCTGGCATCACATCAGCAGTGAAATTCATACGGGAGGACTTTGAATAGTGTGGAGGAGCAGAGGGATCTAGGTGTATGTGTGCATAGATCCCTGAAAGTTGGGAATCAAGTAGATAAGGTTGTTAAGAAGGCATATGGTGTCTTGGCGTTTATTGGTAGGGGGATTGAATTTAGGAGTCGTAGTGTTATGTTGCAACTGTACACAACTCTGGTGCGGCCGCACTTGGAGTACTGTGTGCAGTTCTGGTCCCCACATTACAGGAAGGATGTGGAGGCTTTGGAGAGGGTGCAGAGGAGGTTTACCAGGATGTTGCCTGGTATGGAGGGGAGATCCTATGAGGAGAGGCTGAGGGATTTGGGATTGTTTTCGCTGGAAAGGCGGCGGCTAAGAGGGGATCTTATTGAAACATATAAGATGATTAGAGGTTTAGATAGGGTGGATAGTGATAGCCTTTTTCCTCTGATGGAGAAATCCAGCACGAGGGGGCATGGCTTTAAATTGAGGGGGGGTAGTTATAGAACCGATGTCAGGGGTAGGTTCTTTACCCAGAGGGTGGTGAGGGATTGGAATGCCCTGCCAGCATCAGTAGTAAATGCGCCTAGTTTGGGGGCGTTTAAGAGATCCGTAGATAGGTTCATGGACGAAAAGAAATTGGTTTAGGTTGGAGGGTCACAGTTTTTTTTTAACTGGTCGGTGCAACATCGTGGGCCGAAGGGCCTGTTCTGCGCTGTAATGTTCTATGTTCTATGTTCTAACATTTCTCAATGGCATGGTTGGCAGAACATCCTTTAGATTAACAGCAGAATCCTAATAGTGGAAAATACCACTCACATCACCACAGCATAATGGCCATGTGAAACTGCTGTTGCTTTGAGATACCTGTTGTATTTCAAATATTTGAACAGGTTAAGAAAACTGTTTCATGCTGTGGTGATGTGATTGGTATGGCTTCTCAGTTGCAATGTCTCCACCATTAAGAGTTGACTTGCCAACCAATCTTTTTCTCCTGTGGTATATCAGTCTCTGCTCAGCGACTCTGCACTGTCGTGTGTCGTGAAGGCCGTCTTGGAGAACGCTTATCCGAAGATCAGAGGCCGAATGCCCGTGACCGCCGAAGTGTTCCCCAACAGGAAGAGAACACTCTTGCCTGGTGATTGTCGAGCGGCGTTCATTCATCCATTGTCGTAGCGTCTGCATGGTCTCAGCGCAGAGTCGCTAAGCAGAGACTGATAGCTAAGTTCCACACACATGAGGACAGCCTCAACCGGGACCTTGGGCGCATGTCACACTATCTGTAATCCCCACAACTTGCCTGGGCTTGCAAAATCTCACTAACTGTCCTGGTTGGAGACAATACACATCTCTTTAACCTGTGCTTAACCCTCTCTCCACTCACATTGCCTGTACCTTTAAGACTTGATTACCTGTAAAGACTCGCATTCCAACCATTATTTTGTAAATTGAGTTTGTGTCTTTATATGCCCTGTTTGTGAACTGAAATCCCACTCACCTGATGAAGGAGCAGCACTCCGAACGCTAGTGGCTTTTGCTACCAAATACACCTGTTGGACTTTAACCTGGTGTTGTGAGACTTCTTACAGTCCAACGCCGGCATCTCCATATCGAAGAAATATTGGCCAGGGCACTAGCAAACTCACTCAGCTCCACCTCAAATAGTTTCAGGACCTTTATGTTCAATTGAAAGAGCAGACAGGACCACGGTTTAACATTTAATCCAAAAGGTGGTACCTTTGTCAATGCAGCATTCCCTCAGAGGGGCACTCAGGTTTTTATTTATTTATTGCACATGGATGTCACTTGTTGGCCAGCATTTATTCCCCATCCCTAGTTGCCTGAGGACAGTTGAGAGTCAATTGCTGTGGCTGTGGAGTCACATGTAGGCCAGACTAGGTAAGGATGGCAGATTTCCTTCCTTAAAGGACATTAGTGAACCAGATGGGATTTTCCGACAATCTACAATGGTTTCCTGGTCATCAGTAGATTCTTAATTCCAGATATTTTTTATTGAATTCAAATTTCACCATCTGCTGTGGCGGGTCCTCAGACCCAGGTGCCCCACAAGGCTGTGTTCTCAGCCCCCTACTATACTCCTTATACACCTTTGACTGTGCGGCCAAATTCCCCTCCAATTCGATTTTCAAGTTTGCTGATGACACCACCGTAGTGGGTCGGATCTCAAAGACTGACAAGACAGAGTACAAGAATGAAAGAATCTGGTGAACTGGTACAGCAACAATAATCTCTCCCTCAATGTCAACAAAACGAAGGAGATTGTCATCAACTTCAGGAAGTGTAAAGGAGAACATGCCCCTGTCTACATCAATGGGGACGAAGTAGAACGGGTCAAGAGCTTCAAGTTTTCAGGTGTCCAGATCACCAACAATCTGTCCTGACCCCACCATGCCGACACTATAGTTAAGAAAGCCCACCAACGCCTCTATTTTTTCAGAAGTCTAAGGAAATTTGGCATGTCAGCTATGACTCTCACCAACCTTTACAGATGCACCATAGAAAGCATTCTTTCCGGTTGTATCACAGCTTGGTATGGCTCCTGCTCTGCCCAAGACCGCAAGGAACTACAAAAGGTTGTGAATGCAGCCCAGTCCATCACACAAACCTGCCTCCCACCTATTGACTCTGTCTACACTTCCCACTGCCTCGGCAAAGCAGCCAGCATAATTAAGGACCCCACGCATCCCGGACATTCTCTCTTCCACCTTCTTCCTTCAGGAAAAAGATACAAAATTCTGAGGTCACGTACCAACCGACTCAAGAACAGCTTCTTCCCTGCTGCTGTCAGACTTTTGAATGGACTTACCTTGCATTAAGTTGATCTTTCTCTACACCCTAGCTATGACTGTAACGCTACATTCTGCACTCTCTCGTTTCCTTCTCTATGAACAGTATGTTTGTCTGTATAGCGCGCAAGAAACAATATTTTTCACTGTACGTTAATACATGAGACAATAATAAAACAAATCAAATCAAAATCAAAAGAACATGAGCTGAGTTTGTGGATTAATAGTCTAGCGACACTGCCAGTAGGCCATCACCTATATACTGTGCTCAAATCCTGAAGTGGGCCTGGAATTCACAACTTTCTAATTCAGAGGGAAGAATACAAAATGTTAGCTGAAGCATACACAGGCAGTATGGTCCATATGGAGTTGTAAGTTCCAGATCAATATGAGGACCATTGTTCTGGATACTTTCGTAGGCATCCCCAGCAAGCAAAAATCCATGACAGAAGTGAGGTCCTCAAATTCAATACCGCAGTCTCCTTTGCATGAAACTTCAAATGGAGATCCTTTCCACATTTTACTGAGGGTCAGTTGCTTGTTCATGATCCTACAACATTTGAAAAAAGACAATCCTCCACCAACCAGTATCACAAAAAGTAAGGCTGTTATATATAAATCCTAAATTATACTGTGATAGCAATTGTGTTTACCTGGATAATAAAAGGCAGTCCACTCCAAAAAGTGTTTTACTGTTTGAAATCATTTCTTCAGAGTTATGATAAGGACATGTAAGTCTTTTAAAAAAACATTGGCTGATTTGACCTTGGAGCTGTCTCTACATGTTGATACCTTTGGTTTAGTGTTGGATGTCAGCTGCTAGATCCAAATTGAAGCCAGGTTCGTCTGAAATCTGCACTTTAAAGTTTTGACGGGTAATGATTATAGAATCCCTACTGTGCAGAAGGAAGACATTTGGCCCATAGAGTCTGCAACAACCACAATCCTACTCAGGCTCTATTCCTGTAACCCCACATATTTACCCTTTTATTTCCCTGACACTAGGGTCAATTTAGCATGGCCAATCAACCTGACCCACACATCTTTGGACTGTGGGGAGAAACCAGAGCACCCAGAGGAAACCCACGCAGACACGGGGAGAATGTGCAAACTCCACACAGGCAGTGACTCGAGGCCAGAATCAAACCCGGGTCCCTGGTGCTGTGAAGCAGCAGTGCTAACCACTGTGCCACCATGCCGATGATGCTGATCACTCCAACTCGTAGTCAATTAGCAGCGCACAGCGCATTGCATTGCATTATGCATCCAGTTAAATGCAGTGTCACTGCATGCATTAATTGGACTCTTATGTCTAATTCCTGCATTGAGACATCACTGAGGACATGAAAGCATATTTAAAGAATGCCGGGGGAGGTAGTGGAAGCGGATACGGTAGTGACTTTTAAGGGGCGTCTTGACAAATACATGAATAGATGGGAATAGAGGGATATGGCCCCTGGAAGGGTAGGGGGTTTTAGTTCAGTCGGGCATCATGGTCAGTGCAGGCTTGGAGGACCGAAGGGCCTGCTCCTGTGCTGTAATTTTCTTTGTTCTTTCTTTGTTCTTTGCCTCATCCAGACATCCCAAAAGGCCACACAAGTTCCAAACTGCAGCTTGCTTGTGTGAATTATTTTAAAAAAGCAAAGATTGGGGTGGCATTGTTGTGAGACTCGATTTTACGACCAACACATTGAAGCTGACTTTGAGTTGCTAGCTGCCTGGAGAGTGGTTGCGCTGTGAGCTGGGAGGGGGACGAATTCTGGGTTCAAAGATTTTGAAACGAGTACCAAAAACAATTCGACACAGTGTGCGCCTGATTTTCATGTTTGTCCCTCAGCATTCATTTGGACTGGGAGCAAAGTAGGATTTAGGGTCAATGGAGTTCTGAGAGAACAATAGACTTTAATGTTTGTTTTTTTGCAATGTTCTCAGCATCGGTTTAACACTGCATTGTTTATGCTTAATATTTTTCACAGTTTTGACATCCTTATTAATAGTGCAAACCCTTGTTTCCATTTCTGCAGTCTATGCATTTTGGTTGGGTTCGTACACTGGTTAGCTGATAGACTATTTTAATACCTTAGCATTGAGTTCATCCCCCCTGTTTTGTTTGTCTCTCTGAGGCTATTCCCCAGGCTTTGAGAAAGGAGACAACTAGTTTAAAAGATTTTAATTGTTCAGAGAGCTGGGCCAATTTTTTTGCCTCTGTTTATGACCACGATCCTTAAATGGCAGTACTTAATATCCCACTCCACAATGCCATTGCGCACGGGAAGTGTTTTAGAATTATTTAAGTGACCTGACCTCATTAACCCAGGCAAAGTCCACTCACTGCAAGCGATGTGAATTGCGATGGGGACCTCTATGGTGGGAGCATCAAGAAGTTAATTTTACACCAGGACAAGGTTCTTGCCCTCCCTGATATAAAAGTCATGGGTGAACTCGCCTCTCTCGGACCAGCCAACCCCACCACAATTAATTGGCCATCATGCCGTTAACTGGCTTAAAGTAGGACGTCCATCCACATCGCTAATGAAATGGTTGGCAGCTTTCTTGTACTTCCGGGATCAGAGGCCACTGTCAGGACTGCAATGGTCCTTGAAGAAAGTGTACTGTGATAGAGCCGGGATGGAAGATGAGTCTGGGGTTGCACTTTGGCCTGGCCGGCAGGTCCTGGGAGGGCAGTGGTAACAGGTCAAAGGGAGAATGCAGGGGGTTCCTCTGATGGACTCATGGGGTCTGAAAGGTGTTTATCCGATAGTGAGAATCTTCCAGTAGCAAGCGATAATAAACAAAATCCAACTTCTCCAAAATAAATCCAAAGTAAAGGGTTAATGAAGATTCTACATCACATAACCACTTGGACCACGCCCTGGGCCACACAAGCTACTCCAATCCCCACCTGCTTCCTTTTCCTACCAAGCAGCTGGTCAGTTGACTACCACAGCATAGTATTGGTTACATTGTAACAAAAGGAGGCATCTGTCACACCTTGCCTGGCCGCTGGACTGCCAGGTTTTACCTGGCAACTTGATTCACTTGGTGTTGGCCTCCCCTGCCATCGGTCAAATCCTAGCAGTGGCAGGAGGAGGTCCTTAAGTGGCTACTTAAGGGCTTCAAAGGCTCACGAGTGACTGAATAGCCCTGCTGCTGCTAGAATTGCAGTGGGGGAGGGGGGCCAGAGGGCAATTAGTTGGGAGGCAAGATGCACTGCCCTGGTGCCCAATTCAATGGTCCCACCTTGCCATCCCACCCGCTATGGGGCTGATAATATCATAGAATCATAGAAACCCTACAGCACAGAAAGAGGCCATTCGGCCCATCGAGTCTGCACCGACCACAATCCCACCCAGGCCCTACCCCCATATCCCTACACATTTACCCGCTAATCCCTCTAACCTTCGCATCTGAGAACACTAAGGGCAATTTTAGCATGGCCAATCAACCTAACCCGCACATTTTTGGACTATGGGAGGAAACCGGAGCACCCGGAGGAAACCCACGCAGACACGAGGAGAATGTGCAAACTCCACATAGACAGTGACCCAAGCCGGGAATCGAACCCAGGTCCCTGGAGCTGTGAAGCAGCAGTGCTAACCACTGTGCTACCGTGCCATCTCCTAACCACTGTGCTACCGTGCCGCACATGCTGGTGCGAAGCAGCTTCAGTGTATTTGGGAAACAGGGTGATGACGGGGAAAGGCCAAAACATAATTACGTCACAAATGCGATGTACGGCAGATGGTGAAAATCTGAAAGATAAACAGAAGATGCTGGAAATTCTCAACAGGTCTGGCAGACCATGTGGGGAGAGAAACAAAGTTAATGTTTCAGGTTGATGACCTGAAACTCCTGTTGAGACTTTCCAGCATTTTTTGTTGTTATTTTATAATTCTTTCACCACTTTGTTTCTGCCATCCTGAGGTAAATTTTCCCCTGCGGATTTTCTTGGGGATGAACAATGAATAGTTGAGTACGTGTCTGATTCACTGCACGTTTCCTGATTCACCCCAAAATAACCATTCATTATGAGTTTTTGCCCATGATACAAACAGCCTTTAGGAGCTCACATGCAGAGGTGGAGCAGTTACAATCTCCCTGTGATTACTGAAATGGCACCAGCATCCATTTCAAGAGCAGTTCGGGCGATTTAAAGCCAATGTCTGTGGCAGCAACCATAAACCCTGGGGCAGCATCTCATCAGGTTAACCTTCTGATATACAAATGCACCGATGGAAATGCTGCTGTACGGGCTTGGTGCAAGGGTGCATGTGCTATTTGGCACTGCCCCCCAGAAATGGAGCAGCACAATGGCACAGTGGTTAGCACTGCTGCCTCACAGTGCCAGGGAACCGGGCGCAATTCCGGCCTCGGGTCACTGTCCGTGTGGAGTTTGCACGTTCTCCCCGTGTCTGTGTGGGTTTCCTCCGGGTGCTCTGATTTCCTCCCACAATCCAAAGATGTGCGGGTTAGGTTGATTGGCCATGCTAAATTGACCCTAGTGTCAGGGGGATTAGTAGGGTAAATATGTGGGATTACGGGAATAGGGCCTGGGTGGGATTGTGGTCGGTGCAGGCTCGATCGGTCGACTGTCCTCCTTCTGCACAGTAGGGATTCTATAACTGAAGTGCCTGTATCTGGAAGAAAACAGCAGTCAAATTCAATCCTCTATATCCTGTCTCCAGGATTGCCAGTACCTAGAAAAGCAGATGCATAATAAGTTGGATTTGGATTTTCAGAAGTCTTTCAATAAGATTTTACACAGGAGGTTCGTAAGCTCATGAGGGTAATATACTGACATGGATTGCAAATCGGGTAATGGACAGAAAACAGAGTAAGAATAACTGGGTCATTCTTGGGTAGCTAGGCTGTGGATAGTGGGGTGCCATTAGGATCAATGCTTGGGGCACTGATGTTCACAATCTGGAACAATGATTTGGATTTAGGGATCTAACCTAATACTCATGAGTTTGCTAATGACACAAAACTAGGTGGAAAAGTGAATTGTGAGAAATCTGCTTGGAGGCTTCAGGGGGATTTAGACAGGCTACGTGATTGGACAAGAACATGGGAGAGGGAATATAATGTGGAAAAATGTGAAGTTCTGCATTTTGGTTGGAAAACAGATTTTTTTAAAAATTGATTCATTCATGGGATGTGGCCATTGTTGGCTGGACCAGCACTTGTTGCCGATCCCTATTTGTCCTTGAACTGAGTAGCTTGCTAGGCCATTTCACAGGGCATTTTTAAAACATTCAACCACATTGCTGAGGATCTGGAGTCACGTGTAGGCCAGACCAGATAAGGATGCCAGATTTCTTTCCCTGAAGAGCATTTGTGAACCAGATGGGTTTTTACAACAATCGACATGGTTTCATAGTTATCATCAGACTTTTAATTTCAGATTTTTGTTGAATTCAAATTTTATCACCTGCCATCATCCTAGGACTCTGGATTACTAGTCCAGCCACAAAACCACCACACAACTGCCTCCTCTAATTGCAGAATATTTCTTAAATGGTGAGAGATTGAGAAGTGCTGATGTCCGGAGGGACCTGAGTGTTGTTATTCATAAATCACCAAATGTTAACACGCAAGTGCAGCAAACAACTAGGTAGCCAAATTGTTGGCCTTTATCGTAAGAGGATTTGAGTACATGAGTAAAGATGCCTTTCTGCAATTATATAGTATCTTGATAAGTCTGCACCTGGAGTATCATGTACAGTTTTAGCCTCCTTACCTAAGGAAGGATGTATTTGTCATAGAGGGAGTGCAATAAATGATAAACAGACTGATCCCTGGGTGGTGAGAGTGTCCTATCAGGGGAGATTGAGGAGTCTGGTGGCCAAGCAATATCACTTTGTAGAATAAATTATTTCTAGCTATCTTACAGGTAGTATAAACAGCAAAGAACAAAAAGAACCACTACTCATCCATCAAGGCCATGGGAGAGCCTGGGATTAGACTTATTTGAATTTAGAGAGAAAATCTTCATTATTGTAATTGATTACTACTCATGGTGGATTGAAGTAAACAGATTGCATCGTATCACAGCAGAAGCAGTCATCCAATCCCTCAAGAGAATTGATACAACACATGGCATCCCAGACATTGCATTGTCCAACATTGGGCTGCAATTTGCCGATAAGCCAATCCACAATTTTGGCTTAATTCATGTAAACAGTTCACCTCGCTATCCTCAACTGAGTGGAGAAGCTGAGAGAGAGGTACAAACCATCAAAGATTTATTGAATCAAAATGAAGACCATAGTCTAGCTCTTCTGGACCTCACCGCAACAAACTAGTTTCCTGCCATCAGAGTTACCAATGAGTAGGAGATTGAAGCAAAAGCTTAACTCAGGAACAGAAACTCAAACCCGATATCACCACAAACGACTGTGAGGGGGTCAAGCAGCATGATAAAGAACAGAGGAACAACAAGGCTCAGAACTTTAGCCACAAGCATGGAGCACATGAGTTATCGGTGCTGAAGCCTGCGGGGAGAATATGGGTCCAAGACCAACAGAAATAAGGTACTATCATCGGAAAATCTCCACAACCAAGTTCATCTGATATTGAGACAGATCTGGGTATCGTAAGGAAAAACCACCTTAATATCCTTGGAGAGAAAGCCGATAGAAACTTGGATTACTACTCAGGTTCTGAAAAAGAAGAAAGACTTATTACAAACTCGACAAATACCGAGGATAAGAACATTCATACCAACAGAATGGAGAGCACGGAACATTTTCAACCTCAAAAGGAGATCAGAACGAGGTCAGGGAGATTGCTCAAATACCTCAGAGACTAATCCTTTGGAGTCTGAGATGTTGTGGGAAGATGTAGGAGGATGAAAATATGTTAAGGTAAAGACTTGTGGGAGAAATGTGAAAGGTTATCATCAGAAGTACACATGATACTGATGTAATTAACTGAAATCGGGAGGGAGGAGAAGCTCCCACCTTATCTAGACGTTCAAATGTGTAAAGACTTGCCGTGAATAAAGAGTAATGGTTTTATGAAACCACAGACTCGAGCAGTACACTTTGGGAGGATGGATAATCCTTAAAATTCCCTTCTAGACACCGACCACAAAACAAAACACCTCACAGCCCTGTGCTCAGAATACCACACTAACATGCTAAGAGGCCATATATTCAAGGTGCGACTGAGTGCTGAAAGTCTTGACACGCTGACATCCAGTACAATCCTTCTAACAAGACACAGCTGTGTGATGACTGTTCACCTGCACATTGATACAGGAAGAATACTGGACAGATACTGGAGGTGTTCTTGAAATTTTCAACATCTGTATTCCTCTACTTGCAGGGAAAGGGAAAGGCAAAAGCAGATGTGGACAGAACGTTACCCCAACTTTCAGCCTTTCAAGGTTTATAGAATCCTACAGTGCAGAAGGAGGCCACTTGGACCATCGAGTCTGCACCGACCATAACCCTATGCATTTACCCTAGCTAGTCTTCCTGACACTAAGGGCCAATTACTAGCATGGCCAATCCACCTAACCCGCACATCTTTGGACTGTGGGAGGAAACCGGAGCATCCGGAGGAAACCCACACAGACACAGTGAGAATGTGTAAACTCCACACAGACAGTGACCCAAGGCCAGGAATCGAACCCGGGTCTCTGGCGCTGTGAGGCAGTAGTGCTAACCACTGTGCCACTGTGCCACCCATCACATTTGCACCAACTCTCCGAAAGAGCATTTTACCTAGGCCCACCCACTCCCTGCCCTATCCCCATAGCCCATACATTTATCCCACTACACCCCTAATCTATAGATCTTGGGACACTGTGGGGCAATTTTGCATGGCCAATCCACCTAACCTATACACCATCTTTGGGCTGTGGGAGGAAACTGGAGCACCCGGAGGAAACCCAAGCAGATACAGGGAGAACTCATGTAATGCCCGCGTAAAGTGGAGAAAGAAACTTTTGGCTAAAACCCAGCTCACTCTCTTCTTCAGCTGCAGAGCCAAGGGATTCAGATCTTACAGAGTTTGTTCTCGTCTGAAAACAATGATCAACTTTTGAGTTTGCACAAAGCACACTGCAGGGAACTGTCTATTAGGCACAAGAGTGCCACTTGTAAGGGAATCTTTTGCCCTTCATCGGTCTACCATGAGAACTCTTGGGTATATTTTATGTAGCCATTGAACCTGCCCACCATACGTGCCATATCCCCATCTCGTCATAGAGAGTTATGATATCTCTCGTGAAAACTCATTAATTGGATTCCAATCTATTACAGGCTCCTTTGTCTAGTTTCCACACATCGTAGGATTAGATAGAGAAAACTATGAGGCGAGGCATTATAGACCTCGAGTGCTTGCTCACACAAAATCGCAGAATTGTTACGGCGCAGAAGAAGGCCATTTGGCCCATTGCACCTACACTCTCTCTCTAAATGAGTATCATGACTTAATGCTTCACTTGAATCTGCCTCGACCATACTTGCAGACAGAGCCTTCCAGACCCAAACCACTCACTGCGTGAAAAATATATTTCTCACCTCACATTTGCTTTTTTAAAATCATTTTAAATCATTGCCCCTCTGATTCTTGATCATTTTACGAGCTGGAAGTTTCAACAGGTCGTTGCTCACACTAAGAGCACCCAGCAACAGACAGATGAATGGAGATCCCCAAAGGAAGCCACACGTTATGAAAGTGCAGAAAATATATTGGTTCCACAAGTAAACAACCAGGCAAAAAAAAAGCCATGTTCCCATAACACAAAGTAGGAAAATAAATTGTTGCAACTTTATTGGACCTTTATTTAGAGAGTTTGTGATGCTGTTATGATCCCAGTTGATGTTATGACTGGAGAGAAAGATTCCAGAATGGAACAGTGGCTCAAAAGACTGCCACTTTTGCTTTTTTAAAATCAAACATAAAGGGTGGGATTTTCCAGCCACGCTCATCCCAAAACCAGAAAACCCTGCCCGAGGTCAATGGACCTTTGCATGGTCCGCCCCTCCCCACCCGCTACGATTCCCATGGTGGGCAGGACTGGATAACTCCTCCCAGAGTGTTATGAAACCCTGCTGATGTTATCTGTGAGAGTCTTCCAACCTGAAACACTGGTTTCATATGGTGTACTGTTTTTATTTGGATATGAATGAGAACCGTTTGGAGAAACAGTGAGAATTCAGATGTCTCTATCACTAAGCAAAACAAATAAAAGTATTTATTAAAGTGGAAGAAAGGTAATAAAACACTGCAAAGAACAATCTTGTACTTCAGCAAATTAACAGTAAGCACTTAGTGCCTCAAAGGCTGAAAACCCTAAAGCATCTGCTTCCCCCATACATAAACTCTGCTGAGACCCTTGTTTCCCAAACAACAGCCATAAACCTATTGGTCAAGTCTAGCCAGTGATTACTACACCGTATAGTTTAAGTGACTGGAATGTGGGAATGGTCTTCGGTTTAGTGAAGAAAATGATCTTTAGCACAAAAGGGCTTGTTTTAAGCACTTCATCGCTAGCTGAGCTGTTTCCTGAAAATGCCTGACCCTCTCTCTCTTGCTGCTGCTTCTTCAACACCTCATTTGTCTCTAAACTGCTTCCTGGCTCACAGCTCTTTGACTACGAATTGTATCAATTGTAAAGCCCTGTTCTCAATTCTTTCCTTTCTTTTTGGTGCTGCCCAGACATGGATTATTAAATACAGGACAGTTTGATTTTACTTGTGCAAAAAAAATCTTTTTAATAGCATTCTACAATTTGTGACGGGAGGAACAGATTCATGGGAAGGCTAGTTAGTTTTAACAACAAAACACAACATATATTAAACATGAAATATTGGATTATTGTACAGTACTTCTTTAATACCCCCTTGGCTTAACAAATGCACACAGGTTTTCAGATTACCACAGACGACAATGTACATTTAAAGCTACAATGGTCTCATTAACGCACAAGGTCCTTTTTAAAGCTTTAAAAGTTGGTGAGAGTTGTAGCTGACATGCCAAATTTCCTTGGTCTCCTGAGAAAGTAGATGTGTTGGTGAGTTTTCTTAACTATAGTGTCCGCATGGAGGGATGAGAACAGGACAGGGGAGTCCTATGGCAAATCAGTCTTCGTGTGCGCAATAGTTACCTAGAAGCTATAAGAGGTTTTCATTCTTCCTTTTTTTTGTGAGTAACAAGTGATGTGACCCAGCTGGAGCCATCTCAAGTTTGTAATTTAACTTGCAATTTTGGTTGGTGCCCAGTGCAAGGCATTTGCCCAGAGGAGGTTTGCACTTATGGGGAAATATTACTTGTGAACCTCAGAAGGTGATTGCCCAGGACAGCTTTGGGGTATCTCCCTGCACCCCACCCATCCCTCTCCAACCCCTCCCCCCCACTCCCCACCCCCCAACCACTTCTATCACCAATACAATGGCCTGAAGCTTGGAGATTATGGGCCAGGTCATCTGCTGCAATATCTCTTTACGTGGCTCAGTTTTATAAGCCCCCTGTGAAGCTCCTTGGGCTGCTTCATGACATTCAGTGCACTATAGAACTATAATTTGTCATTGTTTGCTGTTGTTGTGTTGTCTGAAATGCAGCAACCTACCGACAATGGAATAATCCTTCAATACCGCACTGGACCACCCGGCCTAAACTTTGTAATTGTGTCTCTGAAGTGGGGCTAGAATTAACCCTTCACTTTCTGAATCAGAGGTGAGCGGCACAGCTAATACCTTTATCGCAATGTGGTGCACATTAAAGCTATGAATTATAAGGCTTCTGATATATCAGTATATTAAAAGAGGTGCATTAGAATTTTGTAGTGCAAACTGCAATATGTCAGAGTGGACCTGATGGGAAAAATAAACTTCAGGTATGAGGGAGAAAATGAGCACTGATATAAACTGCTTTTTAAAAAATAATAATAATAGGTGATACAGACAATATTTAGCGAGGCAATCATGCAATTCCATTTAGATTTCACAAGTAAGGAATACCATCATAAATCACTTGTGCCCTCATCCCATGGGAATTATTGGGTCATCTTCTCTGC
Organism: Mustelus asterias; assembly: GCF_964213995.1. Classification (NCBI taxonomy): domain Eukaryota; kingdom Metazoa; phylum Chordata; class Chondrichthyes; order Carcharhiniformes; family Triakidae; genus Mustelus; species Mustelus asterias. The sequence goes on from NC_135816.1 coordinate 20,479,595, forward strand.
TGGAATATAAATGGGATTTTATGATTTTCTACTAAGTGTTCTCTGCAACTACAACTTTCTAATGTCTGGGAGAAAATACATGTAGCAAGAGATTGAAACAACACAGAAATAAGCTCTGAATGCTACGGAAAAGCAACTTTTCCCTCATTGTGGTAATTTTCACATTATCCTCGGATCTTCATTTAAAAAGCTGTCAACTTGTTGGATAATAGTCACCTCAACACATTCGGCCAGTCCAACTCCTGGGTCAACTGGCTTGCTGACTGCCTTTCGGATTTGAACTGTTTCAACCACCTGGTATTCCCCTGGCCACATGATAAGAAGCAGATCTCACACCTATCCGTTACAAGGAATTACAATCAAATTGTCAGCACGCTTCAAATGATCATGCAAACTACAATGAATAAAATGCTAATCGCCCAACAACCTGTGACCTGCACATCGGGCTGAAAAAGATCACGGTGTGGAAATTGGCCTTGATGTTATCATGCAAACATTTCTTACGCATCTCCTCGCTACAGACAACTTTTGTGCTTTGGAAAGCCCTAGATATACGCATGTACGGGATGCTGAAAACTGTTTTGACAAGCGGCAGAGAGAAACCACCTCTTATTCTTCCACTCAGTATAGTCTAAAGCTTTGTAGCACGGGTGTCAGGAGCAGTGCAATATCAAGACCGGAGCAGCACACAAGAGGTCCTGCCATCTAAACCATTCTGCCTTGCTTATACACTTCAACTTTCTATGTCAACACATTAAGGCCACATGGACTATTTCTCACAGCATTTGCCATATTTCTGAAATTCCCCCAGGAATACAGTGACAGGAATCTACTCATTGCAGACAGAAGTTCAAAAGCAGAGCACACTATTACTTGCAAAATCAAACTTGGTGGAACATGCTGTGGGCTTTGAGAAATCTGTGACTGGTTTGACTGTCCCATACAATTCTTCCAAATCGCTTAGAGCTATTGTGCTCAAATTCATGTGACATCCATCAGGTTGTATCTTATTAAAACTAAAATATATTTTTCCCATCAGGTCCACTCTGACATATTGCAGTTTGCACTACAAAATTCTAATGCACCTCTTTTAATACACTGATATATCAGAAGCCTTATAATTCATAGCTTTAATGTGCACCACATTGTGATAAAGGTATTAGCTGTGCCGCTCACCTCTGATTCAGAAAGTGAAGGGTTAATTCTAGCCCCACTTCAGAGACACAATTACAAAGTTTAGGCCGGGTGGTCCAGTGCGGTATTGAAGGATTATTCCATTGTCGGTAGGTTGCTGCATTTCAGACAACACAACAACAGCAAACAATGACAAATTATAGTTCTATAGTGCACTGAATGTCATGAAGCAGCCCAAGGAGCTTCACAGGGGGCTTATAAAACTGAGCCACGTAAAGAGATATTGCAGCAGATGACCTGGCCCATAATCTCCAAGCTTCAGGCCATTGTATTGGTGATAGAAGTGGTTGGGGGGTGGGGAGTGGGGGGGAGGGGTTGGAGAGGGATGGGTGGGGTGCAGGGAGATACCCCAAAGCTGTCCTGGGCAATCACCTTCTGAGGTTCACAAGTAATATTTCCCCATAAGTGCAAACCTCCTCTGGGCAAATGCCTTGCACTGGGCACCAACCAAAATTGCAAGTTAAATTACAAACTTGAGATGGCTCCAGCTGGGTCACATCACTTGTTACTCACAAAAAAAAGGAAGAATGAAAACCTCTTATAGCTTCTAGGTAACTATTGCGCACACGAAGACTGATTTGCCATAGGACTCCCCTGTCCTGTTCTCATCCCTCCATGCGGACACTATAGTTAAGAAAACTCACCAACACATCTACTTTCTCAGGAGACCAAGGAAATTTGGCATGTCAGCTACAACTCTCACCAACTTCTACAGATGCACATTCTTTCTGGTTGTATCACAGCTTGGTATGGCTTCGGCTCTGCCCAAGACCACAAGAAACTACAAAGGGTCGTGAATGAAGCCCAGTCCATCACACAAACCAGCCTCCCATCTTCTAACACTGTCTACACTTCCCGCTGCCTCAGTAAAGCAGCCAGCATAATCAAGGACCCGATGCACCTGGGATATACTCTCTTCTACCTTCTTCTGTTGGGAAAAAGATACAAAAGTCTGAGGTCACGTACCAACCAACTCAAAAATAACTTCTTCCCTGTTGCTATCAGACTTTTGAATGGACCTAGTAAAAGTTTTTACAAGTATATAATGATAGTAAAAGTTTTTACAAGTATATAAAAAGGAATAGAGTGGCTAGAGTGAATGTTGGACCCTTGGAAGATGAGAGGGGGGATTTAATAGTGGAAAACGAGGACTTTAAATAAGTTCTTTGTGTCGGTCTTCACGGTGGAAGACACAAATAGTTTGCCGAATATTAGAGATCGAGAGTTGGTGGGAGGGGAGGTCCTTAATACAATTACTGTTACTAAGGAGGTGGTGCTTGGTAGACTAATAGGACTGAAGGTAGACAAGTCCCCGGGCCCGGATGGAATGCATCCCAGGGTACTGAAAGAAATGGCTGAGGTAATTGCAGATACGTTAGTAGTAATTTATCAAAATTCGCTGGACTCTGGGGTAGTGCCGGCTGACTGGAAAACAGCTACTGTTACGCCGCTGTTTAAAAAAGGAAGTAGATAAAAGGCGGGTAACTACAGGCCAGTTAGCTTAACGTCCGTAGTTGGGAAGATGCTAGAGTCCATTATTAAAGAGGAAATAACAGAGCACCTGAATAAGAATGGTTCGATCAAGCAGACGCAGCATGGATTCATGAAGGGAAAGTCGTGTTTGACGAATCTACTGGACTTTTATGAAGATGTCACTAGTGCGGTTGACAGAGGGGAACCGGTGGATGTGGTGTTTTTAGATTTCCAGAAGGCGTTCGATAAGGTGCCTCACAAAAGGTTGCTGCAGAAGATTGGGGTACACGGAGTTAGGGGTAAGGTGTTGGCGTGGATTGGGGATTGGCTATCTAACAGGAAGCAGAGAGTTGGGATAAATGGGTGCTTTTCTGGTTGGCAGTTGGTGACCAGTGGCGTGCCGCAGGGATCGGTGCTGGGGCCTCAATTGTTTACCATTTACATAGATGATCTGGAGGAGGGGACTGAATGTAGGGTATTCAAGTTTGCTGGTGACACGAAGGTGATTGGGAAAGCTAATTGCGTGGAGGACGCGGAAAGTCTGCAGAGAGATTTGGATAGGCTGAGCGAGTGGGCGAGGATCTGGCAGATGGAATATAACGTTAGCAAATGTGAGGTTATCCACTTTGGAAGAAATAATAGTAAATTGGAATATTATTTAAATGGAGAAAAATTACACGGTGCGACTGTGCAGAGGGACCTGGGGGTCCTTGTGCATCTTGTTGAATGGCGGAGCAGGCTCGAAGGGCCAGATGGCCTACTCCTGCTCCTATTTCTTATGTTCTTATGTTCTTATGTACCTCGCATTACGTTGATCTTTGTCTACACCCTAGCTATGACTGTAACACTACATTATGCACTCTCTCCTTTTCTTCCCTATGAACAGTATGCTTTGTCTGTATAGCGTGCAAGAAACAATACTTTTCACTATATACTAATACATGTATGAATAATAATAAAAAATGAATAAATAAAATCAAAATCGTCCCAAACTACCACAGCACTCCCTCCACCGCCCCAACTACTCCCTCCATGGGATTCCCCGATTCCCTTGAACCCTCAAGAGGTATCACACCCCTCTCCTACCCACTCACTATCCCTCCCCTGCCCCACCGGTAACCACCAACCCCAAGGCACTTCACTCCCTGACGGAAACTTCATGACCCATGGGATTCCTCCGAGCCCCACCAGGAGCCTTGCCATCAGCATAACGCTTAGATACTTCACACTCACCAAATAATGCATCTAATATTGTACACATTTCTTACTGTAAAACTGTGACAAAGAATTGTAGGAACTCCAAATTGCTCACCATTCCGTTTTTGTGAATAAATCACAAGACACTGACTTCATATTGCGACACCCGCTGTACACAGAGTTTTGTGTATTATTTCTAAAGCGGCTTTATAGATAACGTTTTGTGTATTCTCTAAATAAACCATCATGTGTAATTAATTTTGTTCTCATTATGATGATGTACAACTTTTTAAAATTCCCTCACACTGACATAATTACAGACTCAGCTGTGTGCGGCTTAATTATCTCGTTCCCAGGTGGACAGTAACAGCAGATCTTATGGATGTATCTTTTTAATCACTTAATGATTTTTTTTAATTCAGGGTATTTACATCAGTTAAATAATTGATTAGAATTAATCAAAGTTCCTCCGTCTTGTTAGTAATGCTCAGCAGTTATGATGGTAGAGGTGCGTTCTTTAAAGTTAGGGTACCTGAGGAATAAGCTCTGATAGATCAACTTTTTCTTGTGCTTGACTTTTCTTATAGCAATGTTTTGCTTACATTCAGGGAGAATGGAACAATATGTTTTGAGCAAGAATAGCCATTTGATAAAGTTATATAATTATCCTTTAAAGCTGAGACTATCAAACTGTTAGGATTTATTTTAAGGTTGGAATTTTGAAATCTGGAGGGGTGCATGGAAGTTAAGTTGGGACATTTTGTATGCAAAAGGCATTTGTTGATCTTGTAAATGTGTGTGTGTGTGTGTTGAGAGTGAGTGTACATGAATGAATGTGTGCATGTGTGAGTGAGCATACATGAGTGAATGTGTGTGAAGTGTACATACGAGTGTGTGTGTGTGAGAGGTGAGTATATGAGCGAGTGTGTGAGAGAGTGAGAACTCTGAGTCTGGGAGTGAGCTGGACAGACAGGTACACAGACAGAGGCTGCTCATTGCGGGGGGTATACACACACACACAACCTCCTCCTCCCCCTCCTTCCCAAACACCTGTCCACACATCAGGCCGGGAGAGGAAGAAAACCCAGGGTGAAAGCTAACCTGCTTCCAACTCTTACTTCAATATGAACTCCACCGAGGTCAGCTTGGAGTGTACAACACCAGAGGTAAATGCTGGATTGGTGTTGGTTAAACTTAATTCCTTATCTTGGCCCCAGTTCCCTCCCTCATCCCTGGTGACCAGGACTTGGGGCCTAGTCTGTCTCTCTCTCTGGCTCTACTTCTTAAGCAGAAAGGCAAATAAGTTTCATTCATTACCTCTGCTTGGCTTAATTGTCATTTTTATTAATTACTATTTTTTAAATTATCAATTTATTGCTTTGGCAATTTATGTCTTGATTATAACTTAACTTCCTTTTGAAAATCAAGTTTAATGCCATGCCAAACCAGATTTCAGGGGCTGCTGCTGGGTTTCTTGCTGAGGGGAATGAAAGGCTCACAAGAGCTCTGGGCACTACAGGGTGGTAGCCACAACAGCACATTTCATATTTGGATGATGTAGCTATGTAGGTATGTTTTGTTAGTAATTAACCATTATAATTAGACAAGCTTATAGCGGCTATAATTAGTTAACTATATTCATGAAGCAATCAGAAATATTAATTACAATTGGATATCAATGACTACAGAACAGATGTACACTTGTCACTGGTATGCGAATATCACTTGTAAGATAAGCAAAGGTATATCCGCTATTATAATTCAAATCAGAAACTCCGCAGTGTTTTATGAAGCCTGCCTGGATCATAGGTTTTGCACTTTGAATTTGGCAAGGATAAGCATGATATGGTTCATCTCAGGTATGATTCAAATGACCCATTCGGCAACTTTTATCAAACAAAGTTTATTGAAGAATATAGTTAACATGTATAATAAGTAAATTAGCAATAACTTTTATTAATTACAAACAAAAACAAAACAAGCAGATAATGTATAGCCCTTAACAAATATATTTAAGATGTTCCAAGCATACAAGAACTTTCCATCAACAAAGAGATTCTTTCCACAGGTTTAACACAGCAAAGACTAATGCTCAGTTGATACTGGAACTGAGTCCTTTGGTAGGAGAATTGACACCCTGACTTCTCAGCCTTGTACCTTCTAGCAGCTCTCTGGATACACTCAGAACAGTTTGAAGTTAAAATACCTTCCCAGAACGTAAGAACATAAGAAATAGGAGCAGGAGTAGGCCATCTAGCCCCTCGAGCCTGCCCCGCCATTCAATAAGATCATGGCTGATCTGAAGTGGATCAGTTCCACTTACCCGCCTGATCCCCATAACCCCTAATTCCCTTACCGATCAGGAATCCATCTATCCGTGATTTAAACATATTCAACGAGGAAGCCTCCACCACTTCAGTGGGCAGAGAATTCCAGAGATTCACCACCCTCTGAGAACACCAGGGAGAGAGACTTTCTAGGCCAGCTAGCAACAGCAGATGTTCTACTCCAGGAAAGCAAGAAGCCTTGCTTTCAGCAAATCAGCAGAATTTCCAAACCCAGGGAGAGACAGAGAGAGACACTTTTTTCAGCTTGATGTCCCATCTAAAACTAAAAACTGCAGCCAGCCAAAACTGAAAATGATACCTTAAATTCACTGGGAGGAAAAAAAAATCTGTCCAAAACACATGACCTTCCTCCTAATAATGCAGGGCCATAAAAGATCCCAGAGTAAAAATAAGCAACCCATTTAAACCACTGAAGGAGCAATAAAAGGACTTCGAGCAGATGGCCTGGCAGCAATGAAACTAAAACAGCTTATAGCTGCAGAGAACATGATTTTAAAAAAATATTTCTTAAAGGTACACTAACGTCACACTGCCCATGCGTTGTATCACTCCCCACTATAGCTTGAATAGATGGCTAATTCTAAACTCCGAATGCTCCATCTGGTCTATCAAGGGTGTGAAGTACATGTACGCTGGATAGCAGCAGAATACCGCATCACTTTGTAAGTGTGGTTAGTTTCAACCTAAAATTAGAAAATATTTACTACTCAATGCAAAGTATAAGTTTTCTGTTAACAAATCCCATTTGTGTAAATAGATTGGAGGTCAACTGGTTGGTGCTAATTTACCGAGGGTTTTTGCCAGTTTTAAACTGGGAATTGAAAACAGGAGCCATGTGTCTATGGACTACGTGGCTGTTAATTCAAGATATTCTCATTTGTACATGTGGTTGTTGTTTGAGGTGCTTATGAAGTTCAAGTCCTTTGGATGTTTGAAGTTTTAAAGTTTATTTATTAGTGTCACAAGTAGGCTTACATTAACACTGCAATGGAGGTACTGCGAAAATCCCCTCGTCGCCACACTCCAACGCCTGTTCGGGTACACTGAGGGAGAATTTAGCATGACCAATGCAGCTAACCAGCACATCTTTCAGACTGTGGGGAGAAACCAGAGCACCCAGAGGAAACCCACGCAGACACGGGGAGAATGTGCAGACTCCGCACAGACAGCGACCTAAGCCAGAAATCGAACCCAGATCCCTGGCGCTGTGAGGCAGCAGTACTAACCACTGTGGATATCTTACTGTGTTTACCCCAGTCCAAGGCCGGCACCTCCACATATTGTTTGGAGCCAGATTCAATGAGATGGAGCTGGTGGCATAATATAAATTACCAAGTTGCGTGTGATTGAATGAAAAAGCTGTAATTTTGTAAAGTGTATCATCCAGAAACATTTACTTTTGACGGGCAAAAGAAGCATAGAGTAAAAAACACAAGGGCCAGAATTTTACTGGCCTGCCCGCCATGGGAATCGGAGCGGGTAAGGGGCTGAGCATGGTCCGTTGACCTCGGGCTGATTTTATGGTTTCGGGACGAGCGAGGCCGTGAAGTCCAACTCAAAACGTTTTGCTAAGCCTTTATGAAATAGTTTGCCCACACTGCAACAAATGGTTGCCAGTTCTGGGCACCCGCAGGTTCTGAGGGGGAGTGTTAAAGGTGGGGAGTGGGGTGTGTGTGGAATAAGGGGCCAGGAAATAGAAGAAGCAAGGGGGCCTGTGATTTATCTCCCTGATCCTGCTCACTCTCACACAGACTTACATCCGTGCCCGGGAGATACGGAAAAGAGTTGCTGTTAACAAAGGTGGTAACGATAAGAAGAAATTTTTTATACCTTGGCCTTCAGTTTAAGAAAAAGACATCAATTTTCAGGTGGTATGACAGAGAAATAACTTGCAGAGGGCCCCTGTCGAAACACCAGCCCTAAAAATAGCATCTGTGATTGACTTTGAAGTAAGCCTGAGTTGGCAGCTAGAATTGTACCCTTTGGAGTGGTCAACTCAGGAGGGGAAGAGAAGGATCCAAGGCCACATGCACATTGTTGAGCGACTGGACAGGGACAGGACTTCAGGGCTCAGAACAGAGTTTGGGAGGGGAAGCGCCTTCATCCGGGAGGTCAGGAAAATGTGGAGGTGCTTACCTTGCACTCCAACAGCCTCCAGTCAGAGAAGAAAGCAGCACAAAAGCCCGACAGCACCCAAACTGGAGTGAAGGAAGAAAAGTAAAGGAAGTCCTGGAGAACCTGGCTTGTCTTACTGGACCAGAGATTCAAGCAGTTCGGAACAACAGCAATCATGGCCCAAGTGGTCTGTCAATCGTGATGGGTTTGTAGCTGATTCGCTACTTTGGCCAATGCCCACTCAGAATGATAGGCTACTCAACCAATAAGCACAGCCCCTGGTGATTAGCACTTGCCTGGGCTCTGACCACAATGCAGTGCATCATAAATTGTTGAGCGGGACGACCTACCAGTGGTAAGCTGCGGTGACCGGATCTCCAGCACTGAGTCCGTCCCTGTAGCTCAGAAGGGAAGGGGGGAGAGCAGGAGAGCAATAGTTATTGGGGACTCGATAGTTAGAGAGTCAGATAAGAGGTTCTGTGGCAGCGAAAGAGACTCACGGATGGTGTGTTGCCTCCCGGGTGCCAAGGTCCGTGATGTCTCGGACCATGTTTTCAGGATCCTTAAGGGGGAGGAGGAACAGTCACAAGTCGTGGTACACATCGGTACCAACGACATAGGGTAAGAGAAGGGACGGGGATTTAAAACAGGAATTTAGGGAGCTCGGGTGGAAGCTGAGAGCCAGGAAAAACCATGTTGTCATCTCTGGTTTGTTGCCGGTGCCACGCGCTAGCGAGTTGAGGAACAGGGAGAGAGTGCAGATAAACACGTGGCTGCAGGGATGGTGTAGGAGGGAGGGTTTCAGTTACATGGATAATTGGAGTACATTCTGGGGAAGGTGGGACCTGTACAAACAGGACGGTTTGCACCTGAACCAGAGGGGCACCAATATCCTGGGAGAGAAATTTTCTACGGCTCTTCGGGGGGGGTTTAAACTAATTTGTCAGGGGGATGAGAAAACAAGCTGTAGTCCAGAAGCCAGTGTTGAGTGTAGTGAGGTACTGAGGAGGGTATCAAGGTTGCAGGAGTGTACCGGCAGGCAGGAAGGTGGATTGAAGTGTGTCTACTTCAATGCAAGGAGCATCCGGAATAAGGTAGGTGAACTTGGAGCGTGGATTGGTACTTGGGACTACGATGTTGTGGCCATTACGGAGACATGGTTAGAACAGGGACAGGAATGGTTGTTGGAAGTTCTGGGGTACAGATGTTTCAGTAAGAGTAGGGAAGGTGGTAAAAGAGGTGGAGGAGTAGCATTGTTAATCAAAGATAGTTTAATGGCTGCAGAAAGGCAGTTTGAGGGGGATCTGCCAACTGAGGTAATATGGGCTGAAGTTAGAAATAGGAAAGGAGCGGTCACGTTGTTAGGAGTTTTCTATAGGCCCTCAAATAGTAATAGAGATGTGGAGGAAGAAATTGCAAAGCAGATTATGGATAGGTGTGGAGGTCACAGGGTAGTTGTCATGGGTGACTTTAACTTTCCAAATATTGATTGGAACCTTTATAGGTCGAATAGTTCGGATGGGGCAGTTTTTGTACAGTGTGTGCAGGAGGGTTTCCTGATACAATATGTGGATAGGCCGACAAGAGGTGGGGCCACATTGGACTTGGTACTGGGTAATGAACCGGGCCAAGTGTTAGATTCGTTTGTGGGTGAGCACTTTGGAGATAGTGACCACAATTCGGTGTCTTTCATTATTGCAATGGAGAGGGATAGGGCCATACGGCAGGGCAAGATTTATAATTGGGGGAGGGGTAATTATGATGCGATTAGGCAAGAATTAGGGAGCATAAAATGGGAACAGAATCTGTCAGGGAAAGGCACAAATGAAAAGTGGAGCTTCTTCAAGGAACAAATACTGCGTGTCTTTGATAGGTATGTCCCTGTCAGGCAGGGAGGAAATGGCTGAGTGAGGGAACTATGGTTCACAAAAGAGGTTGAATGTCTTGTCAGGAGGAAAAAGGAAGCGTATGTAAGGATGAGAAAACAAGGTTCAGTTGGGTCGCTTGAGGGTTACAAGGTAGCAAGGAATGAGCTAAAAAAAGGGCTTAGGAGAGCTAGGAGGGAGCATGAGAAGTCCTTGGCGGGTATGATCAAGGAAAACCCTCAGGCTTTTTATTCTTATGTGAGAAATAAAAGAATGACCAGGGTGAGGTTAGGGCCGGTCAATGATAGTAGTGGGAACTTGTGCATGGAGTCAGAAGAGATAGGAAAGGCGATGAATGAATACTTTTCTTCAGTGTTCACCAAGGAGAGGGGCCATGTTTTTGAGGATGAGAGTGTGATACAGACTGATAGGCTGGAGGAGGTAGATGCTCTGAGGGAAGATGTATTAGCAATTTTGAAAAACCTGAGGGTCGATAAGTCCCCTGGGCCAGATGGGATATATCCTAGGATTCTTTGGGAGGCAAGGGATGAGATTGCAGAGTGGCTTTGATCTTTCGGTCCTCACCGTCCACGGGGATAGTGCCAGAGGACTGGAGAGTGGCGAATGTTGTTCCTCTGTTCAAGAAAGGAAATAGGAGTGACCCTGGTAATTATAGGCCGGTTAGTCTTACTTCGGTGGTCGGTAAGTTAATGGAAAAGGTCCTGAGGGATAGGATTAATGACCATTTGGAAAGATGCAGCTTAATCCGGGAGAGTCAATACGGATTTGTGAAGGGTAAGTCTTGCCTCACAAATCTGATTGAATTCTTTGAGGAGGTAACTAAGTGTGTTGATGAAGGTAGAGCAGTTGGTGTCATATACATGGATTTTAGTAAGGCGTTTGATAAGGTTCCCCATGGTCGGCTCATGAAGAAAGTAAGGAGGTGTGGGATAGAGGCAAATTTGGCCAATTGGATAAGTAACTGGCTATCTCATAGAAAGAAGTTTAACAACACCAGGTTAAAGTCCAACAGGTTTATTTGGTAGCAAAAGCCACACAAGGAAATAGGAATGACCCTGGTAATTATAGGCCGGTTAGTCTTACTTCGGTGGTCGGTAAGTTAATGGAAAAGGTCCTGAGGGATAGGATTTATGACCGTTTGCAAAGATGCAGCTTAACCCGGGATAGTCAATACGGGATAGTCAATTTGCTACCAAATAAACCTGTTGGACTTTAACCTGGGGTTGTTAAACTTCTTTCTGTGTTTACCCCAGTCCAACGCCGGCATCTCCACATCATATCTCATAGAAGACAGAGGGTGATGGTGGATGGAAAATTTTCAGACTGGAGACCAGTTACCAGTGGTGTGCCACAGGGATCAGTGCTGGGTCCTCTGCTATTTGTGATTTTTATCAATGACTTGGAGGTGGGGGCTGAAGGGTGGGTCAGTAAATTTGCTGATGACACCAAGATTGGTGGAGTAGTGGATGAAGTGGAGGGCTGTTGTAGGCTGCAAAGAGATTTTGATAGGATGCAGAGCTGGGCCGAAAAATGGCAGATGGAGTTTAACCTTGATAAGTGCGAGGTGATTCATTTTGGTAGGACAAATTTGAATGCGGATTACAGGGTCAACGGCAGGGTTCTGAGGAATGTGGAGGAACAGAGAGATCTTGGGGTTCATATCCACAGATCTCTGAAGGTTGCCACTCAAGTGGATAGAGCCGTGAAGAAGGCCTACAGTGTGTTAGCGTTTATTAACAGGGGGTTTGAGTTTAAGAGCCGTGGGGTTATGCTGCAACTGTACAGGACCTTGGTGAGACCACATTTGGAATATTGCGTGCAGTTCTGGTCACCTCACTATAAGAAGGATGTGGAAGCATTGGAGAGAGTGCAGAGGAGATTTACCAGGGTGCTGCCTGGTTTGGAGTGTCGGTCTTATGAGGAAAGGTTGAGGGAGCTAGGGCTGTTCTCTTTAGAGCGGAGGAGGATGAGAGGCGACTTAATAGAGGTTTATAAGACGATGAGGGGGATAGATAGAGTGGACGTTCAGAGACTATTTCCTCGGGTGGATTTAGCTGTTACTGGGGGGCATAACTATAAGGTTCATGGTGGGAGATATAGGAGGGATGTCCGAGGTAGGTTCTTTACTCAGAGAGTGGTTGGGGTGTGGAATGGACTGCCTGCTGTGATAGTGGAGTCGGACACTTGAGGAACTTTCAAGCGATTATTGGACAGGCACATGGCGCACACCAGAATGATAGGGAGTGGGATAGCTTGATCTTGGTTTCGGACAAAGCTTGGCACAACATCGAGGGCCGAAGAGCCTGTACTGTGCTGTACTGTTCTATGTCTATGTCTATGTCTAAATCCATAAATACACTAAGCTTCAATGAGTGTTTTATCTTTTGCAATTTGGGTATTATATATGTCTACTAACATTTGCAAGCCGCGAGCAGACAAGATCTACCTTGCCTGTTGGTTTGCAAAACGGATAGGATGGGGTTGGCAAAGAGGATCCTGTATAGAGTTTATGAATTTCTAGGTATAATTATGGCCTTCATAAAGTGGACGTAGTTTGGCTTCTGCTGAGCAGTTACTGAATGAGCCATTCAGTGATTGCTAATAGTACAGTAAAAGGGAATTTATGTCCACCAGAGAGGGCAGCCAGTTTAATATTTTATGAAAAACGACACTTCCAACATTGCAGTACTAGATTTTGTACTCAGCTTCCTGCATTGAAACCTAAACCCACAACCTTCTGACTCAGAGGGGAATGCTGTCAACTGAACCACAGCTACCATCACATCATTGCAATGGTGCAACTGCACCACTGGGCTGGTTATATCATAGATCATAGAATCCCTACATTGCCGAAGAGGCCATTCAGCCCATTGAGTCTGCACCGACTCTCTGACAGAGCATCTTACCCAGGCCATCTCCCCCGCTCCCCCATAAATTTACCATGTCTAATCCATCTAAACTAAATGGGCGGGATTTTCCAGCCACGCTTGCCCAAGGCTAGAAATTTACACCCGAGGTCAACGGACCTTTTCATGGTCCGCCCCTGCCCGTTACGATGCCAGTGGTGGGCAGGATGGGAAAATTCCGCCCTGCATCTTTGGACAATTTAGCCAGTCCACCTAACCTGCACATCTTTGGACTGTGGGAGGAAACCAGAGCAGCTGAAGGAAACACACGCAGACACGGGGAGAGTGTGCAAATTCCACACAGACGGCCCGAATTTACCATTTTGATTCTAATGCTGAATCTGGGAGTGTTCCGGATCCAACTTGTAAACCTGTCCTCCAGCGCCCCCGTACGCACTCTGCCTGAAAAAAAAGCAGCGATTCTGAATCGTGCTGCAGAAGCCTGTGGGCGGGGCTTATCACGCCCAAAACCCAGCAGCTCTGATCGGCATCTCCAACTGCGCATGCGTAGAATAACAATGATCGAATGCTGCTCCCCACCACCGGATAATGCCTCCCCCTGGCCCCCACAGACATTGCCCCACCCTCCACAACACTACTGACCCCCTATCCACCCACCCACCCGCCACCCAAAATGATCATGGCCCCCTCCCCCCCTTCCCCCCAACGATCTCAGGCACAGTGGCAGTGGACCCCTCCTTCCCCCTCACTCACCTCAGGCAGAGAGATCCGCCCTCCCCCCTCCACCTACAGATATCAGGCAAGGTGATCCCCCTCACCCCCATCCCGGACCCCCATCTCCTCTGGACTCCGTTTTGATTATGAATTCTGTTTCATTGATGAAGGAGGGATGCTTCATGTTGATGTCAGTTGGGGAGGCCCCTCAGTGCTGTGTCACTGAAAGAACTTTTCATGGTCCGCCACTGCCCATTACGATGCCCGTGGCAACAACTTCTTTGTTCTTTGTTCTTTGTTCACTGAGAAAAGGAAGTCATTGGTTTCACAGACTTCACAAGCGGTTCCCTCCCATCTCCACCCCCCCCCCCCCCCCGCAGGGTCCCATATGGGGGTTTCAGATCCCTTACCCACTACACAGACGTGGGCCCAGGTGCCAGCATGCAGCAGAGCTCAGGTAGGAGTCAGACAAGTTTGCTCCATGACATCATCAACATGGTGCTTAGCGAATCGTCATCACTGCCAGAAAATTCACTAACACAGAGTACCCAGGCCCACCACTCTGGTGTGACAATGTGCAGGATATATAGAAGGCATTGGGGGGGTTGGTAGATAGAACCCACAGACACCATCACCTAGCGAATGAACCACCTGGTTATCAGGGCCTCCCTTGCTGCCCTCACATGCCTCATTTGAGCTGCCAGCCCTCCACTGCCTGGCTGGTGTTCCTCAGCGTGCTCTTCCCTCATCTTCCTCCTCCTCCATTTCCTCCTCCTCCTGCTGGTCATCCTCCCCAGTGACGGCCGGCTGGTCAGCCTCCACGTCCCCCTCCTCCTCCTCCAAGAGGTCACCTCGCTGCAGAGCAAGATTGTGCAAGGCACAGCACACCACCACAATGTGCGAGGAGATCAGGGGGCTGTCCTGGGGGCCCCCGTCAGATCGGTCTAGTCACCGGAATCGCATTTTGAAGTGCCCAATGCACCTCTCCACTATCGCGCAGGTGGCTACATGGGCCTCATTATAACGGGTCTCCGCCTCAGACACAGGCCTCCGCACAGGCATCATCAGCCATGTCCGAAACAGGTAACCCATTTCACCCAGGAGCCACCCTCGCAGCCTGCGCTCCTCCTCGAATGCCTCTAGTATGTCCGAGCTCCTGACTATGAAGCTGTCTTGCACACTGCCTGGATGTCTGGCGCAGATGCATGATGGTCATGTTATGGTCGCACACAAGCTGAACATTCAGGGAGTGGAACTCCTTCCTATTTACAAATCTTCGTGGATTCTGTAGGGGGGGCCTTGAGGGCGACGTGTGTGCAGTCGATCGTCCCCTGCATGTTAGGCATCCCCGCAATGGCTGCAGCCCGGGCTTCCTGCTGCACCTGGTCCAGGTTGAAGTTGCTGACCTGGCCAGCCCGGGCATACAGGGCTTCTCTGACCTGCCTCACACAGGTGTGCACGGCAAATTGGGAGATGCCACAGATATATCCACTCGGGGTCTGGAAAGAACCAGTCACGTAGAAGTTTAGAGCGACCGTCAATTTGACAGCCATCAAGAGTGGGTGCCCCCCCCCACCCCCCCCCCCCCCACCCCCCCCCCACCCCCAACTCCCCCAGCCCCCCACCGCCTCTAGACGCCAGGTCCTGCAACAGGTTGCACAGGTGTTGCACGATCATCTTTCAGAGTCGGAGACATCGGCGGCACACGGTGGCCGACATCTGGTCTAAGGACACTCGTGCATAGAACTACCGGGGTCTCTGCTCCCACCTTCTCCTACATGCCGCCCTCCCCCCACCCCCCACCCCCCGCCCCACCGCTGGGTAAATGGCGGCCATCTCCTCCCTCTGGTGGTCGTCTCCCTCTGGTCCTTCAAATAGTAAGGCCTGGGCCTCTTGTGCCCGCAATTCTTCCTCCTGCTCCTCCTCCTCAGCTCCAGCAGCAATTAAAAGAACAGCTAGATCTATTGGTTGCATTGCAAAAGCATGTTGTCACACAGAAGTGGCCGGGGGGATGCGGGGGGGGATGCAGGGGGGGTTGCGGGGGAGGGGGTGGAGATGGAGAGGAACATATGTAGAGGTTATGGAATGCTGCTTGCCCCTAGCACATCTAAAATCACAGCTCCTCCCACCAATTCCCTCAGCCACATGCTCCCCACAGTCACAGTACCCCCAATTCCCCCAGTCATGTGCTCCCCAAAATCATAGCACCCCCAATTCCCCCAGCCACATGCTCGATACAATCACAGCCTCACCAATTGCCCCAGCCACATGCTTCCCTCAATCACAGATCCCCAATTCCCCCAGTCACATGCTCCCCAAAATCCCAGCTCCCCCCAATTCCCCCAGACACATGCTCCCCACAATCACAGCTCCCCCCCCAATTCCCCCAGCCGCATGCTGCCCACAATCACAGCCACCCCCAATCTTCCCAGCCACATGCGCCCCACAATCACAGCTCCCCCCCATTCCCCCAGCCACATGCTTCCCACAATCACAGTTCCCCCAATTACCCCAGCCACATGCTCCCCACAATCACAGCCCCCCAATTCCCCCAGCCACATGCTTCCCACAATCACAGCTCCCCCCCAATTACCCCAGCCACATGCTCCCCACAATCACAGCCCCCCAATTCCCCCAGCCACATGCTCCCCACAATCACAGCCCCCCAATTCCCCCAGCCACATGCTTCCCACAATCACAGCTCCTTGCAAAGTTGAGAGGCTGCAGCAGTGCAATTTGTAACGGCTTTGTGCACATCCTTCAGCTGGAAGTGAGCTGAGTGCGCTATGACCCAGCAGCACCACAAGTTCCGAGGTCAGTGCTGAGACCTGAATCCGTGCTGCAAGTCGGACATTGGAGACCCTGCAGAGCAACAGCCCCCCACCCCCACACCCGCAAAGCCGCCACCGACCCGAGACAGAAAATGGCCGCAACAGCAAGACACCCCTGAGTAGCAGAGGGCCGTTGGACGCAATGCACTTACCATCTCACCAATGGAATGCCCAAATGGGACTTTTATTGAGCATGTCTGATTCGCGCTGATTCCCAAATGGCGAACATGGTGGTAAAGGGGGAAGTGCTGGTAAAGTTGGGCGTCCAGCCCATTAAGTCATTTTAAATGCATTCAAATGCATTTAAATTGCCGTTGTGCCCATTTCGGGCACGGTCCCGAATGCGTCCATTTTCGGGCCTTTTCATGGATCGCGCTACTCGCCTCATTCCCGACTTTACCAAGTTTTCGCGCTCGAAAACGGGCGCAACTTGATGGTAAAATCGGGCCCAGACAGTCGCCCAGGGCTGGAATTGAACCTGGGTCCCTGGAGCTGTGAGGCAGCGATGATAAACACTGTGCCACCGTGCCATACTATGATGCAACCATCCCAGGAAATTATGACACAAGTAACTGACACCCTATCATAATGTCCTGGAACCTCTAAGACATTGGATTGTGACCTTCAGTTAATAGTTAATTAAAATAACACCACCCATCATTAAAATTAACTGCAATCACAAATTTGCTGATTTAATGCTACTTTTACTGCTGCTGTCATTTACTAGATCATTACAGGATGGTACTTTTGAGCTCATTGCATCTGGCTTCATCAGGATCATGTTATGCAATGCAATGATGAAAGTTGAACATCTATAGCTGTTGTTACATAAAGCAAAACTGCTGAACTTAAATGGAACAAAAATCCCCAAGCACATTTTTCTGTGCTGTACATGCAACAAATCAACAGATTTTTAAGATAGAGTTTTGCTAGTGTGCGTGCTTTGGCAGGTAAATGACTTTTGCTCAATTGCTACCTTGAAAATCCACCAAAGTGGAATAATATTTAATAACACACTGATGAAATCAATCCAAAAATTCTTACATTAAATGGTTTTGCTGAATTCCCCTCAGAGCTGTCATTGTTCAACAGTGTAGTTTGGGAATTTGTCAAATTTTCCTTTGACCGAAATGAAAATGGTAGTTTCAAATTCATATTTTATTGGGATGTTTCTTGTAGCATTTCAACAGGAAAGTAAGAATGATGTTAACTACAAGACACAGGGCAAATTTAGAATTAACAACATTCAGTTCTGAGCACTGAAGTAAATATGTCCGTGACAGGAAAGGGAATACCTTGCTTTAAATTTTAAATTACTTCAACAACCCTGAATATTATTGCGCACCTTTTTTGTGGATGATTGACAGATCGCTGATTTTCAAAGGTAAGTTATATATATTCTTTATATCTATAAATATTGCAGGAGGTTCCAGATCCTGCGATCAATAAAAATGACCGTGCATAAACAGAAAACGCTGGAAATACTCAGCAGCTCTGGCTGCATCTGTGGAGAGAGAAACAGAGTTAATGTTTCAAGTCCTTTATCAGTCCTGGTTCTAGTCTCACAAGGTCGACTCTTAACTACCCCCTGTGGTCTAGTTGTATCAAACTGTTGTATCTGGGCAACAAATGACTTGTCAGCAATGCCCACATCTCAAATGTGACAAGGAGACTAAGTTTAAACATTTAAGAATAGGACAGGAGTACACCAGATGGTCCCTTTAACCTGCTCTGCTTTTCAAGTCGACCTTGATTGACCTAAGACCTCAACTCTACTTTCCCACCTGCTACCCGCATCCCTTGATCCTCTGAGATGCCAAAAATATGTCTACCACAACCTTAACTATATTCAGTGATGAACCATCCGCAGTCCCTTGGAATAGAGAATTCCAAACATTATGACTCTTTGAGTGAAGAAATTTCTCAGTCTTAAATGATCATCCCATTATCCAGATACTGTGTCCATGTGTGCCAGATTCCCCAGACAAGAGAAGCGACCTCTCAGTATCTAAAGTTTCAAGCTCCTGCAGGATCTTGTATGCTTCAATGAGATCACCTCTCATTCTTCTAAAGTCCAGAGGATTTTTTAATGCACTAAGTGCATAAGATTGCAGATTGAGTTCTTTGAAAATGTGACCAAACACATTGACGAAGGAAGAGCGGTGGATGTGGTCTATATGGACTTCAGCAAGGCGTTCGATAAGGTCCCCCATGCAAGACTTCTTGAGAAAGTGAGAGGGCATGGGATCCAAGGGGCTGTTGCCTTGTGGATCCAGAACTGGCTTGCCTGCAGAAGGCAGAGAGTGGCTGTGGAGGGGTATTTCTCTGCATGGAGGTCAGTGACCAGTGGAGTGCCCCAGGGATCTGTTCTGGGACCCTTGCTGTTTGTCATTTTCATAAATGACCTGGATGAGGAAGTGGAGGGATGGGTTGGTAAGTTTGCTGACGACACCAAGGTAGGTGGTGTTGTGGATAGTTTGGAGGGATGTCAGAAGTTGCAGCGAGACATAGATAGAATGCAAGACTGGGCGGAGAAGTGGCAGATGGACTTCAACCCGGATAAGTGTGTGGTGATCCATTTTGGCAGATCCAATGGGATGAAGCAGCAGTATAATATGAAGGGTACCATTCTTAGCAGTGTAGAGGATCAGAAGGACCTTGGGGTCCGGGTCCATAGGACTCTTAAATCGGCCTCGCAGGTGGAGGATGCAGTCAAGAAGGCGTACGGCGTACTGGCCTTCATTAATCGAGGGATTGAGTTTAGGAGTCGGGAGATAATGCTGCAGCTTTATAGGACCCTGGTTAGACCCCACTTGGAGTACTGCGCGCAGTTCTGGTCACCTCATTACAGGAAAGATGTTGAAGCCATTGAAAGGGTGCAGAGGAGATTTACAAGGATGTTGCCTGGATTGGGGGGCATGCCTTATGAGGATAGGTTGAGGGAGCTTGGTCTCTTCTCCCTGGAGAGACGAAGGATGAGAGGTGACCTGATAGAGGTTTACAAGATGTTGAGAGGTCTGGATAGGGTAGACTCTCAGAGGCTATTTCCAAGGGCTGAAATGGTTGCTACGAGAGGACACAGGTTTAAGGTGCTGGGGGGTAGGTACAGAGGAGATGTCAGGGGTAAGTTTTTCACTCAGAGGGTGGTGGGTGAGTGGAATCGGCTGACGTCGGTGGTGGAGGCAAACTCGTTGGGGTCTTTTAAGAGACTTCTGGATGAGTACATGGGATTTAATGGGATTGAGGGCTATAGATAGGCCTAGAGGTGGGGATGTGATCGGCGCAACTTGTGGGCCGAAGGGCCTGTTTGTGCTGTGGCTTTCTATGTTCTATGTTCTATTTGGACTTGCCCAAAAAAACACATCAGAAACTCTCCTGTTTTCACACTCATCCTGGACTTCAAATTTTTTTCATAAGATCACCCCCTATGTGTCCATTTCACTCAACCTCTCGAGGACCAACGCCTCAGCCCAGGAATCAGCCAAGTGCACTTTTGCTGTACCACCTCCAGTATATCCTTTTTTAAATATGGAGACCAAAACTGTGCACAGTGCTCCAGGTTTTGGACCCACCAAAGCCCTGCACAATTGGAGCAAGACTTCCTTGCTCTTGTACTCCAATCCCCTTCTGATAAAGGTCCACAAGATATCTGCCTTCTTCATTGCTTGCTGCACCAGTATGCCAAATTTGTGTTCT
Source organism: Mustelus asterias (assembly GCF_964213995.1). NCBI lineage: Eukaryota > Metazoa > Chordata > Chondrichthyes > Carcharhiniformes > Triakidae > Mustelus > Mustelus asterias. The sequence continues at coordinate 20,499,916 of NC_135816.1, forward strand.
TGGTACAAACATCAAAGTCCCTCGGAACATGAACATATATAAGTTTCACACTTTAAAAAGAAATCCTGCTTTTCTATGCATATGAACAAAGTGAATACCTTCACACTTCTCCACATTATCCTCCATCTGCCACCTTGTTGCCCCCTCATGTAATCTGTCTACATACCTGCAGTCTCTGTGTGTCCTCCTCACAATTCACATTCCATCAAGTTTTGTAACATTAGCAAATTAGATACATTACTCTGTCTCACGGTCTAAGTCATTAATATGGATTATAAATAGTTGATTGATCAATGTAGCATAGATGTCAACTTCAAAATTCTATCCCTATTATTTCCTCCTTGTCCATTAACCAATCCTCTATCCATGTTAATATATTACTCCTTGAGCCCTTAACTTACTTATTATCATTTTTGGTGACAGCTGATTGAAAGCCTTTTTGGAATCCAAGTATACTATATTTACCGGTTCCTCTTTATATCCCTTAATAGTAACATACTGAAAAAGCACTAATAAATTTGCCAAAGATGATTTCTTTTTCATAACATCAAATGTTGACTTTGTCTGACCATACTTTGATTTTCTAAGTGCATTGTTAAGTCTTCCTTAATAATAGATACCAGCATTTTCCTAGCGACTGACATCAGGCTAACTGGTCTGTAATTCCCTCTTTTCTCTCTGTCTGTTCTTGAATAGCATTGAATAATGTTTGTTAACTTCCAATTGCCTGGGACTCTTCTCGGATCTAGGGAATTTTAACAAATCATAACCAGTGCATCCACTATCTCTGCAGCCATCTTTTCATACATGGGAATTAGTCGCATGCAACAATTGGTTTATTCCCTGTCCACATGGATAACCATTTGCCATAAAATAAGCGAAAACATTTACAAATTCTCGTCAAAAAATGAATTGATGTTCTGTAGAAATTTCAAAAGCAAACTGAAACAATTGTTCTTGGTATTACTTCATGGTACACAACTTATACAACAATCCGAGATGGCAGAATGTGTATTGTGGGATTGGAATATGTGTGACCCTGAAGTTTAATAAAGTGGCAATGTCGACACTATCTTGCAGCAGGCAGCTACAATTTCAAAGCACTGTCAGACCCCCATTCCATCAACTCTATTAAAAAATACTCAGCAATAGTTGTCATCCTCACCACTCCTCGCAGCAAGAGCCATTTCTCAAGGGTGTCACCTTCACATGTACTTTTCAGTCACCTCTTGCATCGCATTTCATGAGTTCAAAATCAGAAATAATAAGTTTGTTCCAATTCATAAACAAAATTTGGCTGGAGAGGGAACTTTCTGAGTTTCCTATTAGACAATTTTCAATAGTAAGAACGTTGAAAAGCTTGTCTAATGTTTTAGTCACTGCTGTTCAAGGGAGTTCAGTCATCAAATGGTGACCAAATAGGATATATAAATAATTCAAGGAAGATTTCCCCATTGAGTTGATGCTAGTCTTCAACATGTCTTTGAGCACAAGGTGTCCTCACTTTTCTTGCTTCTCAAGAGAAATCCTGAAGGGGTTGCCTTAGGTCTGAGAGACCCGAGTTACCTGATTTTAACCTGTTGGGGGTGAGGGAAACTACAATCTGCCACGCATCACTCAAAATCAGCTAGTGTTGCAGCTTCTGATTGATCCTCGCTGGTCAATGTGGTAGAAAGAATGGGACTTGGTTGTAGAAGTCAACCTGATAAAATTGTCTAACTGGACAGGTTCACATGTGACTAACTGTTACTCAGGAAAGCTCCTGAGGGTGAGCAACATCTTATCCCAGCACAAAACCAGTTCTTCTCGGCCTTTTAGCTGAGATCAGGCGTTGGATCAAGCTCAAGATGGGGTGCAATGTCTTATCTTGTCAGCTTTGATCTTGTTTGTCTCTCGTGTGGGAGCCATGAATTGGATTCAATTGGAATCCAAGCAAGGAATGGATTTGGATATGCCTGGTCCACTCTGAGCATTGGCTTTGTAACGTTAATGATGGTGTAAGAAATGTAAAGAATAGTCAGTGCCTTCAAGAGAAGGTGGGAGAAAATGGCCAAGTTAAAAAAGGAAGTATAAATGCCCACTCTGTTTCAGTCCATGGAGTAAAGCAGAATTTAATATGATGCTTTCATTAAGAGAAATGGCTTCGAATATGAATATCCTGACTCTGAAAGGAGAAGGGGTGAATATGGCCTTGGGCCTGAATGCAAAAACAGACAATGGCAAATCAGCAGCCCATGACACCACCCGCTCATTCTTGCTTCTCATTTAACATGATTGACATATTTCAGCTCACTCTGCTTCTTAATCAGCACCTCACAGCAAAGTCTTTTCTTAAAAGGGCCATCATGACGAAGGTGCCTTTAAAATGAAGCATTACCTCCTTTGGTCCTGCTGACCAACATGTCCCTTTCCACTCAGAGTCATGGCTTGCCAACCTTTCACAACGTGGAAACCCTCAGCATTTCCTTGTAAAGTGCAGCTGAAACTGTGAACTGGACTGAGGCGGGGGATTGAATCACTGCATTCTGTGTTGCACTTGTACACATGGCATGCATGGAGGCATTGTTGGTGCATATAAAGAAGAATGGCACACATTGTACATGAATGTGTGTAAAGCATAGCATACTGTGCATGTAGTACAGATGAAGTGTACAATATGTGGAGCACCATGTGTTTTTTCTGTTTTGATGCACATGGAGCTGTACCTGGTATATGTGAAAAATTGCATTGCATTTATAGAGTGGTGTATAATGGACTGGGTGTAGAGTTATGGGGAACACACAAGATGCATACAGATTAGTGCACTTGTATATGTGGCATAGGAGGAACAGGTGAGTGAGTCTGTTTGACTATGTTTTCTCTGACATCACTGTTTTGAGACCATACCTGTTTCAGCTGTACATTTTCACTACACAATGCTAGATAATTACAATCTCCAAAAAGAGAGAGTTTAATCACCTTCCCCTGACATTTAATGACATTACCATCATTCAATCCCCACCATTAACATCCTGGAGGTTACCATTAACCAGTCACATAAATACTGTACTTACAAGAGCAAGTCAGAGGTATTCCTGTGGCGAGTAACTCATCTCCTGACTCCCCAAAACCTTTCAACGTCTGTAAGATACAAATCAAAATGTGATGGGTTACCTTCCATTTGCCTGGATAAGTGCAGTTCCAAAAACACTGAAGAATCTTAACATTATAAAATCAGGGTGGCACAGTGGTTAGCAATGCTGGCTCACAGCGCCAGGGACCTGAGCTCGATTATGATCTTGGGTGACTGTGTGCAGTTTGTACATTCTACCTTTGTCTGTGTGGGTTTCCTCTGGATAACCTGGTTTCCTCCCACTGTCCAATGATGTGCAGGTTAGCTGGATTGACCATGCTAGATTGCCCTTTAGTGTCTCAAGATGTGTAGGTTAGACAGATTTGATAGGTCGGTTGACCTCTTTCTGCACTGTAGGGGTGCTATGGTTACTGGCACCCCATCCGCCACCTTAAGCATCCCTCCATCATCGGCGCACAGTGGCAGCATTGCGCACAATCTACAAGAGGCATTTTAGCAAGGTATTTTGGCGAGGTATTTTGACAACACCTTCCAAACCCTCAATTTTTACCACCTGGAAGGACAAGGGCAGTAGGCACATGGAAACACTGCTATCTGTGAGTTCCCCACTTAGTCACCATCCTGACTTGGAATTTTATTATCACTCCATTAAAATCCTGAAACTCCCTACCTTATAGCACACGGGTGGCAGTAGTTCAGGAAGATGGTTCATCTCCAGCTTCTCAAGGGCAACTTGGGATGTGCAATAAATTCTGGCCTACCAGCAATACCCACATGAATGAATAAAAAGAAACATTAATAATCTTCCAGTTTAATTTGACAACTGCCATGCTATGTTCTGCTGTGTACTGGATACATGTTTTAAGTTATTTCAGTTGAACTGGAGGAAGATTAAAAATGAAACTGTTTTAAAGTTTGGTTTATTTATTAATGTCGCAAGTTGGCTACAGTGAAGCTATTGTGAAAATTCCCTGATTGCCACACTCCAGCGCCTGTTCGGGTCCACGGAGGGAGAATTTAGTATGGCCAATGCACCTAACCAGCACAGCTTTTGGATTGTGGGAGGAAACTGGAGCACTTCACCACAGACAAGGGAAGAAAGGGCAGACTCTGCACAGAGACCCAAACCGGGAATTGAACCAGGGTCCCCAGCACTGCGGGGCAGCAATGCTAACCACTGTGCCACCATGGCTACTCAAACGAATGCATTATCATTTCAGTCTAAAATGATTCAAAACTGACCTGTGAAACTCCCAAAATCTTTGGAAAGGTTGTAATGGAACGAATATATCCTGCCTTAAACGGAAAAAAATGTATACCATTATATTATTTTTGCTCATTCCCTTTTATTCAGGCGTCTCACTATAACTTGCTTGAATCCAGCCCTCCTCAGAATGTTTGACAGTATTTTTTTAAGGAAAGGTGGACATTGAGGACATTGAAAGCCAAGGGAAGCAGTGAGAGTGAACCATTTACTCGCAGTTTCATGGTGCCCACTGCTCTCTTGACAGTGTCCGCTGATTGGGCTGAAAGTGAATCCGAGGGAGCTGGAGCTGTTACCAGTTTGAATGAGGGATGCGATACTGCTGTTCAGGGCTGCTTCTCATTTGTCTGCATTCACATCACATCCTGTCCCCTCGGCAGGAGGGCGCAGCCCAGCTGTCTGTCACACTGTCCTCCCCGATGCCTGCAGAATCCCTGTGCAGTAACACTATATCAGAGGCAAGAGCTTGCTCCTGTGTTCACATTGGAGTGCAACTCGGGGTTTTATTTTCTCTCTCCACTAGGCACCAGGCAGTGGAGGCAGTCACTGACAGCAGGAGAGGCAGCCCTCTATGGCAGTAGCTGTTTTGCTTCGGAGAAGAACAAGATGAGTCTTTCTTTTCCTTTTCAATTTTTAAAAAAAAAAGAAAACACCACTTCTTCGGCAAGGCAAAACCTTTAAAGAAGTGCAGACAGTAGCCTCATATCCTGAAGCTTCCCCAGTATTTACAGCGATTGCAGATTGAGAACTGAAACTGCAGTGAGGTAGGTGTCGTGCTGTGGAATGCCACTAGTTTGACTATTTTAAGTTGTTGATCGTACATATGTAGTTGCTATGGGCACAGGTACGGCTTTGCAATCCCCGCTACGTATCACCAATAGTTCAGCCGTACTTAAACGCAGAGATAAGCTAAGTTCACGTTCGCTGTCTCGACGTTTCCTCCTGTTGTTGTAATTGTTTCAAGTTGTATGTGTGTGTGTGTGTTGCACTTCTCATCACAGACCTGATATGGAGAGATGTTACTCCAGTTGCAGCACAGGCAAAGAACATGATGGGTGCAAAGTGGACCACTAAATGGGTTGCTGGCATAAGGAGCTGTCAAATCACATTGCAATCTTTTCCTGTTAATATCGACCTCACATGGCAGAACCTCAGTTAATCAAGAACCGGCTTTAATTTCTATAGTTAGTGTATTGACTGGCCCGGGCGCTTCATCACAACGGCTTTGTGTCTCAGTGCTTATATATATATATATATATCTCTAATTGTTTGGTGACAGTATAGCCAGAGACCCTCGTAGTTGCAGAATGAAGTATTTGGTCTCAGTTGAAACCCCTCGGTGGTTTACTAACTCCTGCCAGCACTTAATTTTTTTAAAGAGTTCTTTGCATTGCAAATCTTCCATGCTCCCAAAACAAAATCTCCAGCAGACCTGTGTCCTGCCCAGTGTTCGCCTCCCCAGTTATATTATCCTGTGCTTGCATCACTGAGTTTTACAGGATTGATTTCTAGCGAGGCGGTTCGCATTGAGCTAAAAGGTGAGTACTGTCTGTCTGTGTACCCTGTGTGTGTGTGTGTGTGTGCCAAGCACACACTGAATGAAAACTGGTCATCCACTCGACCACACGAATCGTCCCGCGTTCGTGGCAATTGTCATACTGTGGATTAGACACACCAGGTAAAATGAACGACCCTCTCTCGTCGGCTGCTGTGAGACTCATTGTTGCGTTTTACTCATGGACAATTTCAAAAAAAGGGGGTAAGTCGCATATTGTTCATGACACATGACTAGTACCTGATTTGGACAATCTGTTTTGCTGAAGCAGTGGCCAGTATTCATTCATCCAGCATTTCAGATAGGTAGAAAAGCCTTCCTTCTGTGCCCTGTAAGGTGTGCAAGTGTGTTCCAACTTTGCCGTAGTTACATATTTATTTAATTCTTTATATGGTTTGTGCTAAACATTTAAAACAAAATCGGCCCAGCGGATGATTACTTGTACTTTTCTGAGCTTTGCAGCGTTTTAAACCACTTTGCTTTGAGTTTTGTCGGTGTAAAACGTATAAACTGTTCTTAACTGCACTTGTACATTAATTTTTATCATCTTTAATCGTAGCACTCCGATGCTTGCAAAGAAATAATCGTCCAATTAGGATAACACTTGGCAATTAATATATAGAATCCGACTGTGTCAAACTGGCGGGTCCAGATAGATTCCACTGCCATTGTGTTAATGACCGAATGCTGAAAACTTATCCATTTATGCATTTTTCATTTATTCATTCCACATAAAATTGGCCTCAGACTTGTAGGTGAGAGATGTGGGGACAATTGCATTCTGCGCATATGTGGAATAAAAAGTTCATATTGTGAACATTCTGACTGATTACACAATGGCTTTTGAGCAAGCAAATAGATTTTGCATCCATACTGGCTGGTCGAGAATTTCTTTCTGAATGTGGTATTTCTCGGACCAACCATCTTCAGCTGGGTGGATGGGAGGAATCTGGGGCACAATCTCTGTAAATTCATCATGGACCCATCATCAGCATGTAAATCCATGCATACCAGTCAGGGTGACACACTCTTGACCAAGCTGACAAACTTAAGGGCACAATGATTAGCACTGCTGCCTTATAGCACCAGGACCTGGGTTCAACTCTGGCCTTGGGTGACTTGTCTGTGTGGAGTTTGCACTTTCTCACCGTGTCTACGTGGGTTTCCTCCAGGTGTTCCAGTTTCCTCCCACAGTCCAAAGATGTGCGTGTTGATTGGCCATGCTGAATTGACCCTTAGTACCAGGGTAAATACGTGGGGTTACAGGGATAAGGCCTGGGTGGGATTGTTGTCGGTATAGGCTCGATGGACCAAATGGCCTTCTTCTGCACCGTAAGGATTCTGTGATTCTATGAAATGTGCCTCATATAGCAGCATGGTTTTGGATCCTAATCAAGATTGACAGACTAGTGTAGTACTGAGGGATTGCGACAGTGGTTCTGCATCATCATCTGGATGGAGTGTTAACTATTAAATTCCAGCATGTCTACTTTATTTCTCCATTTTTCCGTTTTTCCATAAAGAAGGAAACAAACTTTTATTTGCATAGAAACTTTCATGACTTCAGGCAACCCGCAGGGATTCAGATTTAACAGTTCAAATAGCCATTGAACAGAGTGTGAGCAATTGTCCCCACACTGCATTTTTTTATCTCTCATCCACAAGTCCTGGGCTAATTTTATCTGTAAAGAATAGATGAAAAATGCAGAAATGGATAAGTCGTCAGCATACAGTCATTAACAAAATATGGCAGTGGAATGAACCTGGACCTGCCAGTCTGGCACAGCAGAATTGTATCTGTTATTTGCCAATCTTTATCCTAATTAGAAAATTTCTTCTCTAAAGATTTTGTTTTTTAAGTGCTGTCACGGTTGTAAAGTAAGGAAGCACAGGAGCAGTTCATGCATAGCAAAGTCCCACCAATAGATGGCTCTGACAAAGGGTCACCCAGACTCGAAACATTAGCTCTCTTCTCTCTCCACAGATGCTGTCAGACCTGTTGAGATTTTCCAGCATTTTCTGTTTTTGTCCCACCAATACCAGTTACATAATGACCAGGTTATCTATTGCAGTGATGGTTGAGGAATAAATATTGGGCAGGCCAACCTGGCACTTGCTCTTCTTTCATTAGTGCCATGAAACTTTATACGTCCACCGTGAACACAGACGAGGCCTCATTTTAATGCCTTCAGTGCAAGACAGCACTTCTGACCGTACAGCAATCCTAGTGTAGAAGTTACCCTTTGCCTGGCACCTTCCTATGGTGTATCAGGCTATGGAGGATCAATGCTGAACTCACATCCTGCTGCTGTATTGCACAGAGCACTCATGCAAAATATGTTTCACATGTTATGGCATCAGGACACAATATGAAAAAAACCTTAAACAAGTTGTTTCAGAACAAAGAAAAAAGAAAAGTACAGCACAAGAACAGGCCCTTCAGCCCTCCAAGTCTGTGCCGATCATGATGCCCGAACTAAACTAAAAAATAACCTTCTGCCCTTACTCGGTCTATACCCTCTATACCCTCCCTGTTCTCTTTGTTTGTTCTTTGTTCATGGACCCATCCAGATGCCTCTTAAGTGTTGCTAATGTGCCTGCTTCCACCATCGCCTCTGGCAGCATGTTCCAGGCACCTCCCACTCTCTGCATGAAAAACGTCGCCCGCACATCTCCCTTAAACTGTCCAAAGTTAAAGTTAATTTATTAGTCACAAGTAAGGATTACATTAATACTCCAATAAAGTTACTGTGAAATTCCCCTAGTTGCCACAGTCCGGCACCTGTTCGGGTCAATGCACTTAACCAGCATGTCTTTCAGAATGTGGGAGGAAACCGAAGCGCCCGAAGGAAACCCACGCAGATAGGGGGAGAACGTGCAAACTCCACACAGACAGTGACCCATGTTGGGAATCGACGGGTTCCTGGCGCTGTGAAGCAGCAGCGCTAACCACTATGCTACCAGGCCGCCCCTGTCCACCTTGTTGATGCCTCTCACAATTTTGTAGACCTCTATCAGGTCTCCCCTCAGCCTCCGTCTTTCCAGTGAAAACAGTCCTAGTTTATTCAACCTCTCCTCATAGCCAACACCCTCGAGACCAGGCAACATCCTGGTGAATCCTCTTTGCGCTCTCTCCAAAGTTTCCACATCCTTCTGGTAGTGTGGCGACCAGAACTGCATGCTATACTCCAAATGCATCCTAACCAAGGTTTTATGTAGCAACATGGTTTCCCAACTCTTGTACTCAGTGCCCTGGCTGATGAAGGCAAGCATGCTATATACCTTCTTAATCACCTTGGCCACTTGTTTGCCACTTTTAGGGAAAAAAACTAAGCGCCAATTATGTAATGGGAAAAGAATCTTCAGCCCAATGACATCCATTATTGTAATTTGTGTTTAACAGGGTTTGCATGGAGTTGTTTTCACTCGCAGAGGAGACCAGAACTACCAGCCATAATTATGAGTTGGTCACCAATAAATTTATTCAGGAATTCTGGAGTAACTTCTTTACCCAGAGACGAGTTAGAATGCGGAACTCACTATCACGAGGAGAAGTTGAGATAACTAACATGAAAACATTTGAAGGGAAGCTGGGTAAACAAAAAAAGCAAAATGTACTCGAAGGAAATGTTGGTAGAGTTAGATTAAGAAGGGTGGGAAGAATTTAATGTGGAGCGTAAATACATGTGGCCATTGAGTGGAATGGTCTGTTTCTGTGCTGCAAATACTGTGCAATTCGCAAACTGCCGTAGTAGGATTTGAAATGATGTTCTCTCGATTATTAGTTCTTGAGTTTGAGTTCAGTAACATAATCATGACAGTGCCATATCCCCTACTTGTTTCACTCAGAACTACAAAAAGGTTTGCTTATGTTCTAGTTTCCAGTTGAAAAACCTTTACAGCTGACTGAAGGAGTGATTACGTTTTTGAGCGTCTTCCATGCATCTACTGGAGTTGCCCAGTGGAATGGTTTCAGTGAAATGGTTTCATGTCTAATGTACTTTGTGGAGCATGAGTCTGTGCATTTATTAAACAAAATACTGTGTGGAAAAGGCAATTTGTATTGAAGATTGCCAAATTAATGGCTGCTGATCTAGTGATTGTTTAAATTGGATTGCTTTCTAATTATTCCTCACGCAAAGCAGACAACAAACCGCATGGAGTTGTTCCAAGGCTGCAATTTTGTAAGTTTACACCGATAACAATAGTCGAGGCAAGTCAGTGAGTTCACTCTGACCCCCAATTGGGGATATGGATCAGGTTACCACAAAAGGTTGAATTCAGGAAAATCGTTCAGTTTAGTTGTTTATTAGCAGTGATAATTTATCCCACACAGCTATCTACAAATGTTGACTCCTTAGCATCAATTAATGAGCACTTTCCAATCACTTCCAATGAAACAGTTAGGCCAAACCACATGGAATAAGGTGGCACATAATAAATAATGTAAGTTATAAGATGCAGAAGAGAAAGGCCTTTGATCATGGTGCTATTGTTAACAAGGGAAAGATCAAACACACGAGATAAAATCTTGGACCAAGTGTCCATACCAATTGGATTGGAATACGGATGCATGAGGGAGAGAAGAGATATACAGGGAAAATTATTTTGTTGCATTCAAATAGAATTTTCATCGAGACAACTTGCTTACAAATTAATGAAATTGTATTGCAGTTGGAGTAATTTGATTTGGGAATTTGGGCAAGTTTGTGGAAAGATTTGTATACAAATAAGTTCCCTCCCATTACTGGGCTTCAGAGTTGCATTTAAGTAGTTTTGACAGGAGTATACTTATTTGTTGATTGAATAAACGCAAAGCTACTTCAGCTGTGGTCTGTATTCTTGAAGAATTGACTGACGCGCAATTGCTCTTTCTCTGCCTTTTGAATTGGGATTTAAATATTGTCTTGGTTTGGACGACTTATTTTCTGTTAATTGTGAGGGAAATCCGCTGTCCTCCAATGCAGTATTTTTGTGCAAAAACGTAATGAGTTCAGGGTTCATGAGAAGAGCTTAAAGAAGGCTTTGAATACCTGAAGCAGAGAAAAGGATCTCTGGTGAGTTCCAAACATTCAGGTCATATCAACGGCCAATAAAGTAATCAAGAGTGCTGACCCAAGCTATCTATACTCTTATGGAGTTGCAGCAGTGTCATAGAGTCATAGAGGTGTACAGCACAGATATAGGCCCTTTGGCCCAACTTGTCCATGTCGACCAGTGGACTGGGAGTAGGAGGTTTTTAGGTGTAGATTCTCAGGGCAATCATAATTGTAACACAGTTGCTTAACTCAATATTTTGTGGTGACTTAAGGGAGCTGGCAGATACCTGTAGATTTTATTAATTTGTGGGACATGGGCATCGTTGTCTGGCCAGCATTTATTGCTCATCCCTAGTTGCCCTTGAACTGAGTGGCTTGCTGGGCCATTTCAGAGGGCAGTTGAGAGTCAACCACATTGCTGTGGCTCTGGAGTCATGTAGACCAGACCAGGTAAGGACGGTAGATTTCCTTCCCTAAAGGACATTAGTGAACTAGATGGGTTTTTCTGACAATCGACAACGATTTCATGGTCATCAGTAGATTCTTAATTCCAGATTTATTTTATTGAATTCAAATTCCACCATCTGCTGTGGTGGGATTTGAACCCAGGTCCCTAGAACACTAGCTGAGTTTCTGGATTAATAGTCTAGCGATAATACCACTAGGCCATCGACTCCCCCTTAATGCAATTCTGTGAGGTGGACACTACTTGCGTATTCATTTCCTTTCACTGTTAATATATAGTTGTCTTTTCTTCAGAGGATTAGAAAACAATGAGGAGTCTGAAGCATTTTGATCCATGATCTTCATTATAATGTGGTTGGTAGACTGCCAGCACCAATGGTTATCCCCAGTCAGCAGTTTATCAATTTGCCGGGACAAATTGGGTGGGATGGCTATGTTCAGAGAGCTCATTGCAGCACTTTAAAGGAGGAGAGCTAGAAACTTTGGAAGTGAAGTGGGAAAAGGCAACACTTTAGAGCAACAGCTGAACTTACTGGTATTATAAATGGTTGCCTTTCAGGCTCAAGATGCATATTTACCTGCAATAAGAGCTTGTGGCGAGCCAGCGAGCAGTTCTCCCTGACTGCAGCTGAGGGTCATTTCCCACAGCACAGTAATGGCCTCCTAATTTCCTGAGCCTGAAATTGTTGATTGGATCGGAGGCCATCGTTGTCACTTTACTCTGATCAGTAGATACTTTACAAGGCTCACATCCTATTTTCAGCAGGAGCTCTGGCCCCATTCGTCTGAAATCCACTTGGCAGGTGGCACGGGCTGGAAGTTGATGAAGTAAGTGCTTCAATTCCACATCTCACAGGGTCACCCGCTGGGGTCAACTGTTGCTTCATGACCGATTAGAAATGGATACATATGGACGCCTGCACGATGTGAACATCTGTGAACTCTTAGATACAGTTGGCCTCAAAAAGTCAGCATGATTCTTTTTGGGTTATTATTGTCACATGTATTGGTATACAGTGAAAAATATTACTTCTTGTGCACTATACAGACAAAGCATACCATTCATAGAGTACATAGGGGAGAAGAAAAGGAGAGAGTGGAGAATGTAGTGTTACAGTCATAGCTAGGGTCGGCTTAATATATGGAAGATCAGCTTAATATATGGTAGGTCCATTCAAAATTCCGATGGCAGCAGGGAAGAAGCTGCTCTTGAGTTGGTTGGCACGTGATCTTAGACTTTTGTCTCTTTTTCCCCGGCGGAAGAAGGTGGAAGAGAGTAGATCATCCATCGTTGGCTGCAGAATAAAAATACAGAGCTGGAATTACGTTCACAACCACAGTTCATCTGACTGTAAGAGTAAATGCAGGTCAGTGGTTACTGTGCAACAGATGCAAGTGTGAGCATTTCTGTTGAGATAGGACCATCTCCTTGTGCATCAAGATCGAACAATTGGTTTATGACCTGTAAATAATAGGAGGATCATCTTTCCTCTTTTTAGAAACTCCTCTTTTTCTCTATCTTCCCCACATAAAACATGATTGCTTTTGTCAATTCATAAACATAGTAAAATATTGAATGCCTGGAAGTGGTATTTGAAACTGCTTCAGCTGCAACTTCCAGTGAAATTGAAACACCCTGTTCATAGCTGTCTGGTTATTTTAGGCAGCACTGCACCTTAATAAATAGCTTAATTGGTGTTTTAGTAATTATATGCTAATTTGTGAGAACGGAGTTGAATTGCATGCAGAAGATTCAGGTTTGCAGTAATTACAGTAAGCATTGCATTAGTACCCATGAAAACAGAGCATTATTTATAGTTAGCGTGCAGTAACACAACTCAACACAATTCCAGCACGATTCTCCATTGATTTGAAGCCAGTTTCTTCTCAGCTTTGAATTCAGCAACTCTGCTGGGTCAGAGCTCCACCGGCTCCATCAATATTTATAAATGCTTGGAATGAAAATTAAAGTTGCTGCACATAATTATTCATAGCAGTTTTTATTTAAAAATAAGATCCTGTAATTGAGTTCGGTTCATTTTATTGATACAGCATAATGCTATTCTTCTCGGTGGTTTAACAGAAGCTGATAGTCACCCACCATTCAATCTTGCCACATTCACCCAGCTCAATGTTGCTAAACCATTCAAAAAAAGTCACATTTAATTTATTAGTGTTGCTAAGTGCAGATGTTGGTTTGTGTGTTATCTTTCCATTGTTCAAAATAATAACATTTATTTTTTTACCTTCTGGATTAAAAATATATATGCCCATAGCATAAACGGTAGAGAAATGAATCGCCAGCGTGGATTTGGGAACAAATGGTTTCAACATGGGGCAGCACGGTGGCACAGTGGTTAGCACTGCTACCTCACAGCGCCACGGGTCCAGGTTCAATTCCCAGCTTGGTCACTCTCTGTGTGGAGTCTGCGTGTTCTCCCCGTGTCTGTGTGGATTTCCTCCAGGTGCTCAGGTTTCCTTCCATGTGCTGATTAGGTGCATTGGCCACGCTAAATTCTTCCTCAGTGTACCCAAACAGGTGCTGGAGTGTGGCGACTAGGGGATTTTCACAGTAACTTTATTGCTGTGTTAATGTAAGCCTACTTGTGACACTAATAAATAAACTTAAACTTAAAAATAAAACAGGTATATGCTAAGATGATGTTTCCTCTTCATCATTTGCTTGTCAGTTGATCAGTTGGAGAAAACAAATAACTATTTTTCATCGATTAATTTTAAATTTGTACCAACGTCTTTTTCATTTTGCACTATATATCCTCTTTCTAATAGACCAAATGCAGTGCAAAAGGTGCAGCAAGTACTTAATTAAGAGAACGCTGTACAGTCATCCCACTTAATCATTGCACATTTAAAAAGACTCATGGCATACCTTCTCTTATTAATCCTGTAGAATTTATTTTCTCTCTGAACTTGCAGAATCCTGGTTGGAGACATGTATAACTTCCCAAAGTTGAGTCTTCAAATCTCATTTCCTCCAATCAAATAAACTGTGGAATCAAGTTAATTGTGCCCTGTGTCATGCAGCACATTGAACTCGAGCAACAAGACATGAATGCTATCTCCATAATCACTTGTGGAATGGAGATTTGGATAGTCAGCCCACCTTTCCCACAACAATCCTAGTATCACCTTTTTAACCCCAATTTCAGATGGAACTCCCTGGTTGCCACAAACTGAAGCACTTTATTAAGACCAACAAATGGTAAATATTTCATTTGTATTTTGCTTTCTGTTTATGGTTCTGTGGTGATTGTCTCTTTAAGGATCAATCTGCACAATAAGGGTCACGACCTCGGGAATGAATTGGGGAGCAAGGTGGGGCTTCACCCTGGTAAATAAGGCTTCGATGCTCAAGAGTCATTTCAGGAATTGATTGCAGAGGCTGCAAGCTTCTGTATAGTTTTAACCTGTAAATAAACAAGTTATGTTTTCCCTAAACTGGTGAATGAGCAGCTTTACAATTGGCAACAAAGATAAAAGAAAAGCTATTCTCACACGATGAGTAGTTTATGTTGAAGTTGAGAAAAGAAAAGAGTACTCACCAAGATGCACCTCTTTGGATGGATAGTTCCATTTGATTGCTCTGTGGAGGACTGGACACAATAGGTAGAGCGCCTTGGATATTACTTCCAAGTGAATGAAATAGGGGAAGAGGTGAAGTGCAAGGCAATTATCCTGAGTGCGTGTGGAACCCAAACTTAGTGATTCGCAGTCTCACAATCCCATTTGCGTCCGACTCCAAATCATTCAATGAGCTTGTGGAACTGATGAAGTCACATTTCCAGGCTAAAACCATCAGTCATACTCCAGAGATTCAAGTTTAATTCAAGACGAAGAGCCACAGGCAAAATAAATGCAACTTAAATCAGTAAATAGAGACAGATATCTGAGTATTGTGATTTTGGACCCACCTTGGATGATATGTTATGGGACAGATGAGTCTGTGGGGTGAATAGTGAGGTGATTCAATGGAGATTACTTGCAGAGATTGATATAAATTTGAAAACGAGCATGGAGATAGCGCAGGCAATGGAAAGCACTAAAAAAGGTGCACAAGCGCGCATAATGGTGCCATTCACCATTAGGAGGGGAACCTGCAGTGAGCAGTGGCCCCAAAAGTGGTAAGTGCAGGCTTCTGCCGTCAGAGTCACCTCGGGTGCTGATGGCAGCCACGAGGCTGCAAGCTTCTCTAGAGTTTTAACCTGAAAATAAACGAGTTGTGTTTTCCCTAAACTGGTGAACGAGCGTCTTTGCAACTTGTTTTATTGATAAAGAAACCACATCTAACATTTGTTGTTTCATCCTGATCCTGATTCTGATTAATCCCTTTACTGTATATTTCTTGCAAGGCTTGCAACTCCAAATTTCTATCTTATAATAAAAAACTCAATGAACACCAATGGTATTTGTACTAAGATTCAAATATATTATCTGTACATTATTTTTAATTGGCATCTTTATTGAAAGTTTGGCCTAACTCCCAGTCAATTAAAATTATAGATCTGAGGAACTAAAATGCAATACAGCCTTAAAAATTGTATTCCGTAAATGTGATGTCAGAAGTCAGTAATTTAGAATGTGTCTGATATAATTTACATTGAAGTGTTATACTCATGTTACACTGAACACATTGGCTGGAATTTTACCGGCATGTCCGCCCCGATTCCAGGGCTGGCCAAGGCTTGGAAAACGACATTCTCTGTTGGCCTTGGGTGGGATCGTATGAACCTCGGGCCGGTAAAATTCCGCATATTGTTTGTGGTAGCACGAGATATCACGGTTGGGTTATTATTTATCGATAACATATTTTCATCCCGCAGGGGTAAAAAGGGTAAGCTTATGGGCGAACTTTTACTGCCACGTCTGCCCGAGGTTCATCCGATCCCGTCCGAGGCCAACGGAGAATGCCGTGCTCCGAGCCTCGCCCACCCCCGGAACTGGGGCGGGCATGTTGGTAAAATTCCGACCTATGTGCCTGTATTTCTCCTTCAGTTGTGTGGTATGAAATAGCACGGCAGAACGTAAAGGTAAAAGTGGAGACGTTTTTAAAAAATGTTGATGAAAGATATAACGAAAAAGAAAGGAGGAATTTCATTTATATGGCATTTCTCACAACCTGAAGATGTCCCAAAGCACTCTCAGGAGAGATGATTAAGTAGTGGTCATGTCAGCAGACTATATGAACCCAAAGGCCCAGGCTGATGCTTGGGGGACACAGGTTTGAATCCCATCACAGTAGCTAGTGCAATTTGAATTCAATTAATAAAATCTGGAATTGAAGTTTGTTTTAGTACTGGGGTGGCACAGTGGTTAGCACTGCTGCCTCACAGTGCCAGGGACCCGGGTTAGATTCCCGGCTTGGGTCACTGTCTGCGTGGAGCCTGCATGTTCTCCTTGTGAATGTGTGGTTTTCCTCCGGTGCTCAGGTTTCCTCCCACAGTTTGAAAGACGTGCTGGTTAGGTGCATTGGCCA
The DNA here is from genome assembly GCF_964213995.1 of Mustelus asterias. NCBI lineage: Eukaryota > Metazoa > Chordata > Chondrichthyes > Carcharhiniformes > Triakidae > Mustelus > Mustelus asterias. Next base: position 20,516,806 of record NC_135816.1, read on the forward strand.
TGCTAAATTCTCCCTCAGTGTACCTGAACAGGCGCCGGAGTGTAACAACACGGAGATTTTCACAGTGACTTCATTGCGGTGTTAATGTAAGCCTACTTGTGACACTAATAAATTAACTTTTAAACTTGGTGACCATGACAACTATCGTCAATTGTCATAAATACCCATCTGGTTCACTATAATGTCCTTTAGTGAAGGAAATCTGCCATCCTTACCCAGTGTGACCTACATGTGACTCCAGACCCACAGCAATGTGATTGACTCTCAACCACCCTCTGAAATGGCCTAGCAAGCTACTCAGTTTCAGGGCAATTTTGGATGGAGCGATAGGCAACAAATGCTGCCCTTGCCTGCAATGCCCACATCCCATGAAATCATAGAAACCCTACAGTGCAGAAGGAGGCCATTCAGCCCATCAAGTTTGCACTGACAACAATCCCACCTAGGCCCTATCCCCGTAACCCCATATATTTACCCTGCTAATCCCTCTAACCCACGCATCCCGGGACACGAAGGGGCAATTTAGCATAGCCAGTGCACCTAACAGGCACATCTTTGGACTGTGAGAGGAAGTCGGAGCACGCAGAGGAAACCCACGCAGATACGGGGAGAACGTCCAAACTCCACACAGACAGTGACCCAAGCCAGGAATCGAACCCAAGTCTCTGGAGCTGTGAGGCAGCAGTGCTAACCACTGTGCCACCGTGTCACCTCTTAAAATGGAAACAAACTTGAGTATTTTTGAATTGTTATCACAAATGTAATGTAGGAAACATAACAGCCAATTTGCACGCTTCAATGTCCTACAAACAGCAGTTTAACATTGAGTTATCATGTGTTGTTGATTGAGGGATAAATATTGGTCAGGACACTGTGGAGAACTCTGCTGTTCTTCGAAACATTAGCTTAACAGGAACCACTGGTGCGATTTTGTGCTCCTGTTACCAGTGCCTTAGATGCAACACTGGTCAACTAGCTTGTAGACATGAAAAATTCTGCTTTAATAGTATTTTTATTTTTTAAAATTCCCGCCTTCCTTGGTCTTCAATATCATCTCCTTGTGCTATTCTGGTTCAGCACAAGCTATAGAAACATAGAAGCGTAGAAGATAGAAGCAGGAGGAGGCCATTTGGCCCTTCAAGCCTACTCTGCCATTCATTACGATCATGGCTGATCGTCCAACTCAATAGCATAATTCTGCTTTCTCCCCATAACCTTTGATCCTATTCACCCCAAGTGCTATATCTAGCCACCTCTTGATTTTGATTTGATTTGATTTATTATTGTCACATGTATTAACATACAGTGACAATAATGCGTGCCATACAGACAAAATATACCGTTCATAGAGAAGGAAACGAGAGAGTGCTGAATGTAGTGCTACAGTCATAGCTAGTGTGTAGAGAAAGATCAACTTAATGCAAGGTAAGTCCATTCAAAAGTCTGACAGCATCAGGGAAGAAGCTGTTCTTGAGTCGGTTGGTATGTGACCTCAGACTTCTGTATCTTTTTCCCAAAGGAAGAAGGTGGAAGAGAAAATGTCCGGGGTGCATGGGGTCCTTAATTATGCTGGTTGCTTTGCCAAGGCAGTAGGAAATGTAGACAGAGTCAATGGATGGGAGGCTGGTTTGCATGATGGATTGGGCTACATTCACGACCTTTTGTAGTTCCTTGCGGTTTTGGGCAGAGCAGGAGCCATACCAAGCTGTGATACAACCAGAAAGAATGCTTTCTATGGTGCATCTGTAAAAGTTGGTGGGACCGTAGCTGACATGCCAAATTTCCTTAGACTTCTGAGAAAGTAGAGGCATTGGTGGGTTTTCTTAACTATAGTGTCGGCATGGGGGGACCAGGACAGGTTGTTGGTGATCTGGACACCTAAAAGCTTGAAGCTCTCGACCCTTTCTACTTCGTCCCCATTGATGTAGACAGGAGCATGTCCCCCTTTATGCTTCCTGAAGTCGATGACAATTTCCTTTGTTTTGTTGACATTGCAGGAGAGATTATTGTTGCCGCACCAGTTCACCAGATTCTCTATCTCATTCCTGTACTCTGTCTCGTCATTGTTTGAGATCCAACCCACTACGGTGGTGGTAAATACATTCAATGTTTTGGCATCAACCACTTCCTGTGGTAATGAATTCCACAGGCTCACCACTCTTTGGGTGAAGAAATGTCTCCTCGCCTCCATCCTAAATAGTCTACCCCGATTCCTCTGACTATCACCCTGGTTCTGAACTCCCCCACCATCGGGAATATCCTCCCTGCATCTACCCTGTCTAGTCCTGTTAGGATTTTATAAGTTTCTATGAGATCCCCCTCCTCATTCATCTGAACTCCAGTGAAAACAATCCTAACCTAGTCAATTGCTCCTCATACATCAATCCCACCATCCTCGGAATCGGCCTGGTAAACCTTCGCTGAACTCCCTTGAGAGCAAGAACATCCTTCCTCAGAAAAGGAGACCAAAACTGCACACAATATTCGAGGTGTGGCCTCACCCCCAAAGCCCTGTATAATTGCAACAACACATCCCTTCTCCTGTATTCGAAACCTCTCGCAATGAAGGCCAACATACCATTTGCCTTCTTTACCACCTGCTGCACCTGCATGCTTACCTTCAGCAGCTGGTTCACAAGAACACCCAGGTCCCCGCTGCACACTCCCCTCTCCCAATTTACAGCCAATCAGGTAGTAATCTGCCTTCTTGTTTTTGCTTCCAAAGTGAATAACCTCACAGTTATCCAAATTATACTGCATCTACCATTGATTAGCCCACTCATCCAACCTGTCCTGATCATGCTGAAGGATCTCTGCATCTTCGTCACAGTTCACCCTCCCACCCAACTTGGTGTCATCTGCAAACTTTGAGATGTTACATTTTGTTCCCCCATCCAAATCATGAATGGATGATGATAAAATAAAAATTCTGATCCTTAATGGGTCATCTGAATGTGGATGGGTGAAGGTAGAAGGGAGTTCGGAGTGAGTGTGTGGGTGGTGAGGTAGGCGTGCACTCATCCTATTGTGTTATTTGTTTTTCAGAGGCTGTCGAGGCGGAGGAGTATTTCTTGTCTGGCTGAGAGGAAGTCATTTCTATCTCGTTGTGGATGCCTACAAACGGTGAGTGAACCCAAGAAATAAACACAAATGTGCTGAAAAGCTTCTTTTTTTGTATTCATTTAAGGGAGGTGGGATCGCTGGCTAAGCCAGCATTTATTATTTTAACAACCCAATCTCTTTTACCATGACTACTTCTATCTGAAACAACAGCAGTTACATGGGACCACCACCACCTACAAGCTCCCCTCCAAGCCACTCATCACCCTGCCTTGGAAATATACCGGCTGTTCCTTCGCAGTTGCTGGGTCAAAATCCTGAAATTCCCTCCCTAACGGCATTGTGGGAAAGCCCACAGCACGTGGACTGCAGTGATTCAAGAAGACAGCTCAACACCACCTTCTCAAGGGCAACCAGGGATGGGCAATAGATGCTGGCCAACCAGCGATGCCCATGTCCCATGAATGGATAAAAAAATACTAGGGTACCTGGACACTTAAACTCTTTCAGCTTAGAACAGAATAGAAACCCTACAGTGCAGAAGGAGGCCATTTGGCCCATCGAGCCTGCACCGACAACAATCCCACCCAAGCCCTATCCCCTGCAAGTCCCCGTAACACTAAGGAGTTTACCCTGCTAATCCCCGTAACACTAAGGAGCAATTTAGCATGGCCAATCAACCTAATCTGCACAATTTTGGACTGTGGGAGGAAACCTGTGGACAAGTGGAAGCAACCTTATTTTTTGTACTCTCCTGGTTAGAAAGCTACCAGGTAGGCAGACCCATGGCTAAAATCACAGCCTGCAGACATTTTCTCACTTCTGGAAGATGTCACTTCACGAAGTTTTGATTAATTATAAAGATTCTCCTATATACAGCAGTATCAGGTGAATGTGCAATTCTTCATAGGGTTATCCATCATGACGTGATAACAATACAGAACATTTTGCCACCTTCACAAAGCAGAGAGTTGGAGAGACAATAATGGACTAACTTCGGAATATTAAATTTGAGAAGCAGAGGAGCCAGCATCTGTGTACTTTTGGCGATGCTATTAACTGTCATCAAAATCAGACAAGAAAAAATTAAAACACAACTCCTTTAACAATGCCTTCCAGATATTCTTCCCAGATATGCTTTCCAGATATGCTTTTCACAAGGCGTCATGGTGGCACAGTGGTTAGCACTGCTGCCTCGCAGTGCCAGGGAACCGGGTTCGATTCCCGGCTTGGGTCACTGTCTGTGTGGAGTTTGCACATTCTCTCCGTGTCTGTGCGGGTTTCCTCCGGGTGCTCTGGTTTCCTCCCACAGTTCAAAGATGTGCAGGTTAGGTGGATTGACCATGCTAAATTGCCCCTTAGTGTCAGGGGGACTAACTAGGGTAAATGCAAGGTGTTATGGAGATAGGGCCTGGGTGGGATTGTTGTTGGTGCAGACTCGATGGGCCGAATGGCCTCCTTCTGCACTGTAGGATTCTATGATATAAGTAGACTGCTGGATTTCAAGCTAAGCATCATTATGAAGGTGACTTAGGCAATCAGTGTCTATTTTCAGAGATTATTATATTTGGGGTATCTCTGAATTACAGACCGATGTTCTTAATATTGTCAATCTATCTAGACAGTAGTGGCTCGGAAATGCCATTTTATTGTTTCTTTCTATGTATAATGTCCAGAAGATGGAGTTTTGAAATGAAAAGGATGCAGGATATCTTTTGCTGCATTTTTACAATTATGAATAGTGCGGAATTAGTTTCAAAAGTTAATTAGGATTTCTTCAAACTGCAGAAAAAAATAGTCAGCCTGCATGTTTATGTACCCCTGCCCTTTTAATCATTCATTAGATCGCAACGAGATCAATACCAATGCTGTAATAGCTTCTTACGGTGCCAGTAAATCTCTGCTCCATCCAGAGAGCCTTGATTTGAGAATTCCTCATGCCTTCACCCTGCACTAAAATTTTTTGCCAATGAGCTCACAGTTACAGTAAGTTGCATCTCTGAAAGCTTTTCTTCCTTTTAGGGATTTCAGGATGACAATCCATTTGCTTACAATTGCAGATAGGGGAATGGGCTGAAAGATGTTCATCAATGGGAATGCGTCACAATGCATCACATCAGTGGGTGTTTCAGTGCTTAGGTTTGCTCGTGACAAAACAGAGATGGCATTTCACACTCAGCCTTACGGTATGAGTACATAAAACATAGAACATAGAAAAGCTCCAGCACAAACAGGCCCTTCGGCCCACAAGTTGCACCAAACAATTTCCTTACCTTCTTGGCTCATCTATAACCCTCTATCTTACTAACCTCCATGAACCTATCCAAAAGTCTCTTAAAAGACTCAATCAAATCCACTTCCACCACCACTACCGGCAGCCGATTCCACGCACCCACCACCCACTGAGTGAAAAACTTACCCCTAACATCTCCTCTATACCTAAACCTGTGGCCTCTCGTGACATCCATTTCAGCCCTGGGTAAAAGCCTCTGAGAATCCACTCTATCAATACCTCTCAACATCTTATACATCTCTATCAGGTCACCTCTCATCCTTCGCCTCTCCAAGGAGAATAGACCTAGCTCTCTCAACCTTTGCTCATAAGGCATACCACTTAATCCCGGCAACATCCTTGTAAATCCCCTCTGCACCCTTTCTATGGCTTCCACATCCTTTCTGTAATGAGGCGACCAGAACTGGGCACAGTACTCCAGGTGGGGTCTGACCAGGGTCCTATACAGCTGCAGCATTATCTCCCGATTTCTAAACTCAATTCCTCTATTGATGAAGGCCAGTATTCCATATGCCTTCTTAACCACAGCCTCAACCTGCGACACTGCTTTGAGCGTCCTATGAACCCAGACCCCAAGATCCCTCTGTTCTTCCACACTGCCAAGCGTCTTACCCTTTGTCAAAGCTTTGACAAAGAGTCATCTGGACTCGAAACATCAGCTCTTTTCCCTCCTTCCAGATGCTGCCACACCTGCTGAGATTTTCCAGCATTTTCTCTTTTGGCATTCTTTAATATGTTGTCTCCAAGTGATGCTTACTGGTTGATTAGAGATTTTTGAATGCATAAGTCAGGGTGCATTTTACTAACCTGTATATAAATAACAGACTGGAGTCAGGGATAAACAAGAATGGATGGGAAAGAATTTGGTGTTTGGGAGCTCTAAACAAGGAAGGTTAGTTAGGAGTTAATTGTTGTGCTGGAAATCTGTACAGAGAGGACAAATGATGAACATGGAGTTGAATAGTGGAGCTCCATAGAATTACCAGCCATTTGGCTGAAATGCTGGCATGTCAGTATCCTCCCACTTCACTTTGTATAACTCTATCAGTTTATCATTCTCTGTCATTTGGTTATGTGGTTTTCCTCTTGAATGAACCTATGCTGTTCACTCCAATACTATTGGATATTCCACGTTCTTGCCATCTGTGGGTCAGACATTTCTCCTAAATTCTCTATTGGACTTAATGATCTTGTTCGGTGAACACTTTTCCTTCGATCTGTATGGTTTTCTGCTTTTAAAAATTCAGGAAGAGAAACGAACATCGTTCTGACTTCAGCTTCAAGCACCTCCATTCCAAAAGTCCGCCATACTCTCAACATTATTGGTCAGTTATCCTCCCTTTCCTGTATTTGCAAATTGATATTTTACCAGGGATGAAAACATGTATATGAAGCAGATCTGTGGGATTTATCTTTTAAACCCTTACTGCATTAACAGCTTATGGCCATTTGGACCCGCATAGAAAACATTAAAAACTTCTCCATCTTAAGTGAGAGGGTGAAAATAGAAGAAAAGAAAGTGACATTACTAGCTCAGCCCTTTATTAAAGCCAGAACAGAAAATCTGCAGCACTGTGATTTCAATGAGAACTTGGTGAGGTTTAGAGTTGAACTCCCGCATGGTGGTGGGCTTGGAGGTGGTGTCCAAGGGAACAGTAAGGGAGGCTGCAGAGGGATGGCTCCCCAATATATTCCGGCCACCAGGGCGCTTTCCCAGTGGACTATCTGTAAGGTGCATTGGCTTCCCACCCCAAATCACCATAGTTCAAGCCCTAATTAGAGGTGACTTGTCATGGCACCAGTATTTTGTTAATCCAATGTAAGCCCATCTGATTTACTCATTTAAATCTACCCCTCCGAGGATGCCTCCATGCTGACACATGCTGGGGTCACCCAACCTGATTCAGTTGCCTCTCGTTGTGAGGCTGTTGATGTTTTGTTTTGGGTTCGGGGTCCAGATGGGTTTCCTTATCCGAAGAATGCTACTGTTATTTATAGAAAATGTGCATCGTTATTTACAGATCTACATACATCTCAGTGCCGTAGGCGAGGTTGTATTTATACTTCTCTTGGTTATTTAATCCTGTGTCATTGCATCATAGTTGCATCAACAGTTACATCAGTATCAAGTGCTCCTGTTTATAATCCTTTACTCTGTATCTCCTCCAACTCTTTATCCCAACTAAATACATACAACTACAGCACTGCCCAAAGACTCAGACTTCACAGGGTTAGGCTGCCTTGTGCTTTCACCAATTTCCCTAATGTGGCACTGATTTCATTTCAAGATTGAGGACAAACTACTTTCTCTCATCATCCAATCGGAGTGTCTTCCCTGAGGTGATTGTAGAGTTCCTTCTCATTTCTGGTTCCTTGTCTCAAGTTTTTGTTTTTATTCGTTCACGGGATGTGGGTGTCACTGGCTGGGCCAGCACTTATTACCCTGTGGGCAGTTAAGAATCAATCACGTTGCTGTGGGTCTGGAGTCACACGTAGGCCAGACCAGGTAAGGATGGCGGATTTTATAACAACCGACAATGGTTTCATGATCAACATTAAACGTTTAATTCCAGATTTTTATTGAATTCAAATTTCACCATCTGCCGTTGTGGGATTTGAACCCGGGTCCCCAGAACATTATCCTGGGTCTCTGAATTACATGTACAGCGACAATACCACTATGCCACTGCCTACCCTTAATCTGTCTATTATGTCCAATATTCCACTGGTTTCCTTCCCAATGATATCATAACTCTTCAGTTCCTTCTGTTATTTTTCCCTGGTGTGTCTCAATTCGATAAGATCTCAATTGTGGAACTCTTTCTATTACCATGCTTTGTTTTGTTGACCTCATACCCACACTGTGCCCTCTGAGCTGTAGCACTTTCAAGTCTTGTGTTTTGTGCCTGAAATTGAAAAAAAATTCTAAGTGCCGAACAAGCGAGAAAACGGGAGAGTTTCAGACTTGTTTTTTGGGACTTGTGGTACTTAGTGAAAAGAAATTCCAGGATGTGATTCTCACCAGCAGGGGGCAGGTGGGGGGGAGTTGGAGCTTGAGCTAAGCATGTCCTTAATATTTAAATGAGCATAATGTTCTTTCCGGGCACAAAGATGATTTCACTGGCAAATCAGGGCTGTTATGATCAGGGGAGGTGACAAAACCGCCTGACTTCACCTCCCGCCTGATCTCACCACCTCACCTCATCGCAAGTCGGGCAGGATGAGGCCATAAGGTCGCACCCATTCTTTATGCTCAGTAATGATACCTCCTGATTCTTTATCACACACACGGCTTCCACAGTTTATTTATCTTTAAATCTTAATCTTGCCAGGCATTGGCCTCTTACATCCAATTTCTCCTGGACCTTGTAACCAGCCCAGGAGACGACATAATATTTTAAGCTACTTTACTTCAGCTGATAATACTGAAATATCTACGCCTAGCTTTAATTTCAAGGGGGAACCATCAACATCTTATTTAACACGCCACTAGTTATTTTCAAACTCATGAAATTCTTCTGAGAAGGGGCAGCCCAGTCGTTAGCACTGCTGCCTCACAGCGCCAGGGACCCAGGTTCAATTCCGGCCTCGAGTCATTGTCTGTGTGGTGTTTGCACATTCTCCCCGTGTCTACATGGGTTTCCTCGAGGTGCTCTGGTTTCCTCCCACAGTCCAAAAATGTTCTGGTTAGGTTGATTGGCCATGCTAAATTGACCCTAGTGACGGGATTAGCAGGGTAAATATGTGGGGCTACGGGAATAGGGCCTGGGTGGGATAGTGGTCAGTGCAGACTTGATGGGCTGAATGGCCTCCTTCTGCACTGTAGGGATTCTATGATTCTATGATTTGGTTTTTCTGTGACTCCTCCACTTCTTGAGTTTGGCTCTGTTATTTACTCTTTCTTCCTATGAGCTACTTGTATTTTAGATTTGTTGGCATTTTTAAAATATCTTAATTTTCCACACTTATGGCACTCTGCATTCCTGCTTATTTTTCCCAAATTTGTGGGGTTTCTCCGCCACACGAGAGCATCTCAAGATGCTGGATGGTATGCTTTTCCCTGATTTTGTGGGTTTTTGCTTCACTGTGCTTTTTCTTTCTTGTCAGCCGTACTGAATGGCTTCACTCACTTTTTTCCCAAGGGACATCACTTTCCCATGAACAACCACTTTTGCTTCCGAAGCACAGTCTGCCGTGCTATTTGCACTGCCTTGTGAGAGTACATTCTTCCCTCATTTGCAAAAGATCTGATAGGATTTCATCTAAGACCCCATCTACTATACTCTGAGGATCCCGTGGTTGCAATTCTCCATGAGTCTGCACAGATCATTGGATTCATAGTTCATGGGTTCAGGTGGCACAGTGGCACAATGGTGAGCATTGCTGCCTCACAGCGCCAGGGACCTGGTTCAATTCCCGGCTTGGGTCACTGTCTGTGCAGAATCTGTACGTTCTCCCCATGTCTGCATTGGTTTCCTCCGGGTGCTCCGATTTCCTCCCACAGTCCAAAAGACCTGCTGGTTAGGTGCATTTGCCTTGCTAGATTCTTCTTCAGTGTACCCGAACAGGCGCTGGAGTGTGGCAACTGGGAGTTTTTCACAGTAGCTTTATTTGTAAGCCTACTTGTGACACTAATAAATAAAATTTAATGAACTTTAAACTTGAATCCATCTCTTTTTATATTTCCACTTGTTCAACGATTGAAATTTTTTGTGAACAGTGAAGTACAAATATGACTTCTTCACATATGTTTGAAGGCTCATCATTGCCATCCAATAGCATTGTCTGCTATGGTCCCTACTGCATAGAGTGAAGTACTAATCTGACCTTTCTGGTCGTTCCTATGCAAACCTGAGATTGTTCCGTGTCTGTAGAATTACTTGCTCCAGTTGTCCCAGTGTTGACCTTGCTGCGAGCCTTCAGCACTTCAAAAGGTTCTGGATGTTGACTCCATGCTTACACTAAGCTCTGAAACTGTTGTTGCATCAGTAGTTTGGCTGGACAGCTCTCTGGACATAATGTCTGTGTGTCTGCTTGCACCTGCAGCACTCAGGAGACTCTGTTCTCAGGTCAGTATTCAATATTTGTTCTTCTTGACCTTTTTTCCAAGTGTTTGTCGGTCTTCTGGCTGGAATCTTCTCATGGTTTCTTTTTGGGTCATTACGCTGCCTGCTTCATCTGGAGTTCAGCATCTGGATTGGTTTATTTTAGGGTTTTCCTGTTACCCAAATAATGCTACTGTACATTGTTATTCATAAAAAGCATTCTTGTTTATTTACAGATCTATGTGCATCACAGTATCCCCTACACAAGGTTGCATTTTGCTTCCTATGAGATCGCAGTTACTTAATCATGTGTCACAATGTGCTGGGGCAGAACAGTGGCACAGTGGTTAGCATTGCTACCTCATGAGCTCCAGGGATCCGGTTCAATTCCGGCCTTGGGTGACTTGACTGTGTGGAGTTTGCACATTCTCCCCGTGTCTGGGAGGGGCTCTGGTTTCCTCCCACAGTCCAAAGATGTGCAGGTATGGCCATCAACATGCGTAGGTTAGGGGGAATTAGCGAGGCAAATATGTGGGGTTACGGGGATAGGGCCTGGATAAGATGCTCTTTCGGAGAGTCGGTACATACTCAATGGACCAAATGGCCTCCTTCTAAACTGCAGGGATTCTATTCTACTCTATTCATAGTTACAGCCGTAGTTACATCAGCATCAGGTGCTCCTGATGTTAACCCTTTACTCCGCAGTTGAGTCCACAGAGCTTCCAAACCCCTGATTGGTCTGGCAGTATCAAGCGCCTGCCCATAACGGCAAGTGCCCAGGCGGCTAATTAAGAGGTAGCCTTCTGAGGAAGACTGGATGCTGGATTTCTGCTGGTAACTGTAGCCTCAAAACCCCAATTTTATCCTGATGTCTGGGTCCAGAAACTAGTGGAAAAATCCAGCCCTGACAATCATAGCAGAGAATAGCAACGGTGAAATCAGATGTAAAATATGGATCTGGGGAAAAAGAAGCTTGTCGGTTCACTTGAAGAACATTATGAAATCAGTTTTATTTATTAGTCACAAGTAAAGCTTACATTAACACTGCAATGAAGTCACTGTGAAATTCCCCTAGTCGCCACACTCCGGCGCCTGTTCGGGTCAATGCATCTAAACCAGCACGTCTTTCAGACTGTGGGAGGAAACCGGAGCACCCGGAGGAAACCCATGCAGACATAGGAAGAACATGCAAACTCCACACAGACAGTGACCCAAGCCGGGAATCAAACCCGTCCCTGGCGCTGTGAGGCAGCAGTGCTAACCACTGAGCCACCATGCCGCCCCATGTTTTGTTTTGCACCCGATAAAAAGTAACAATTTGCTATCTGGCCTGTGCATAATATGTGACTCCAAAACAGGTGTGACAAACACTGGATAAGAAGCTTTATGGATGAAGTTTGTGTATCGCAAGCTTAGTTCCTATAGAATGGAAGTGCAATGAGGGAGCTGGTCAGATTTCATGACAATGGAACAAATTGATTGCAGTTTGTGAAGGAAACGGTGTTGATGGACTCAGAAGTCTTTCTTTATTCCATTCTATTATCTTTTAATCTTCAATTTTGCTAAGAAAATGCATTTCTGATTTATTATTGATGCGCGTGAGATTGTCTTACAGGCACCAAGCTGACCAGTACAATGATAAATCTCTCAGCCCTCACTGTAATCAAAACTTGCTGGTGTGCAGCACAGCTGACAAAGGGGTTGCTGTGCACCCAGCCTCTGATTTTCGTGATGCCTGGTGCAATCAGGGAAATCTACGTACTTTAGCATCTGAAAAGACGATCAATCAGGGCAGTATCTCAGAGAATTTTGGGCAGCACGGCAGCAACTTTGGGTCAGTGGTTCCCAAAACGCTTTGTGACTGTGGGTTTTCCTCACCTCATGTAGAAATCTTTCACCAGCTAACTGATAGAGATGGATTGCCATCATTAACGAACAAGGCCATTATTGCAATATGTAACTACCAGGATGTTAGCACTGCTGCCTCACAGTGCCAAGGACCCGGGTTCAATTCCAGCCTTGGGCGACTGTCTGTGCGGAGTTTGCACTTTCTACCCGTGTCTGCTTGGTTTTCTTCTGGTTGCTCCGGTTTCCTCCAACAGTCTGAAGATATGCAGATTAGGTTGATTGGCCATGCCCAAGTGACGCTTAGTGTCAGGAGGGCTAGCAGGATAAATATGTGGGGTAATGGGGATAGGGCCTGGGTGGGATCATTGTCTGTGCAGGCTCAATGGGCCAAATGGAGGGATTCTATGAATTCAGATTGGGAAAATAAGAATTGACCATAAAAATAGCATGCAAAAGTTCTTATAGCACTGATGACTTTGTTTAGGTCTAGAATCACAGAATCATAGAATCCCTACAGTGCAGAAGGAGGCCATTCAGCCCATCGAGCCTGCACCAGATAACAATCTCACACAGGCTCTATCCCCGTAACTCCATGTAGTTAGCCTGCTAATCCCTCTAACACTAAGGGGCAACAATCTTAGCATGGCCTTTGGACTGTGGGAGGAAACTGGAGCACCCGAAGGAAACCCACAGAGACACGAGGAGAACGTACAGACTCCACACAGACAGCCACCCGAGGCTGGGATTGAATCTGGGTCCCTGGCGCTGTGTGGCAGCAGTGCTAACCACTGTGCCACCATGCTGCCCATGAGTTATTCTCGTGGAGTTATTATTTGTACTTTTTAAATATTTGTACTTTTTAATACAAATGAATAGCTAACTTTTTTTTTGTTTTAATGTTACGGGGCTGACATGTTACAGGAAGGTGGTGCTGTCGTTTAGATTACTGACTTTCATCCCCAGTTCATGGGTTCAAATCCAGCACTGACAGATGGGATGAAAGCTTTGTTTTCCCTTTGGCTGACATAAGGATTCTAAATGACACGAGTGTGGACAGTCTCGACACAGTTCCCATTCACGTTGAGTCCATACGACATAATTATTTGTAATTTGACAGTGATGAGGGCTAAATTGGCTGCGTTACTTGGAAAGCATAAGGATGCTTGACTATGAATTGTCACAAAGGTACAATTGGGTGTGCTTTTTCAGAGTTCTGTGATACATTGCTGTTTGTCATTTTCATAAATGACCTGGATGAGGAAGTGGAGGGATGGGTTGGTAAGTTTGCTGACGACACCAAGGTAGGTGGTGTTGTGGATAGTTTGGAGGGATGTCAGAAGTTGCAGCGAGACATAGATAGAATGCAAGACTGGGCGGAGAAGTGGCAGATGGACTTCAACCCGGATAAGTGTGTGGTGATCCATTTTGGCAGATCCAATGGGATGAAGCAGCAATATAATATGAAGGGTACCATTCTTAGCAGTGTAGAGGATCAGAAGGACCTTGGGGTCCGGGTCCATAGGACTCTTAAATCGGCCTCGCAGGTGGAGGATGCGGTCAAGAAGGCGTACGGCGTACTGGCCTTCATTAATCGAGGGATTGAGTTTAGGAGTCGGGAGATAATGCTGCAGCTTTATAGGACCCTGGTTAGACCCCACTTGGAGTACTGCGCGCAGTTCTGGTCACCTCATTACAGGAAAGATGTTGAAGCCATTGAAAGGGTGCAGAGGAGATTTACAAGGATGTTGCCTGGATTGGGGGGCATGCCTTATGAGGATAGGTTGAGGGAGCTTGGTCTCTTCTCCCTGGAGAGACGAAGGATGAGAGGTGACCTGATAGAGGTTTACAAGATGTTGAGAGGTCTGGATAGGGTAGACTCTCAGAGGCTATTTCCAAGGGCTGAAATGGTTGCTACGAGAGGACACAGGTTTAAGGTGCTGGGGGGTAGGTACAGAGGAGATGTCAGGGGTAAGTTTTTCACTCAGAGGGTGGTGGGTGAGTGGAATCGGCTGACGTCGGTGGTGGTGGAGGCATACTCGTTGGGGTCTTTTAAGAGACTTCTGGATGAGTACATGGGATTTAATGGGATTGAGGGCTATAGATAGGCCTAGAGGTGGGGATGTGATCGGCGCAACCTGTGGGCCGAAGGGCCTGTTTGTGCTGTGGCTTTCTATGTTCTATGTTCTATACATCTGGGACAGTATTAAAGAATACTAAAAAAAAGTACTGTTCCATCCATCCCATGCTGCAATCTGACTGAGATGTGAGGAAAAAAAGGAAGACTTGCATTTATATAGTGCTTTTTGCAACCACTGGAGGTCTCAATCACTTTACCAATGAAATACTTTTTGAGTATAGTTACTGTTAGAACAAAGTAAAGGCAGTGGCCAGCGGGAACTTCCAGTCCTGACGAAATCAGTGGTGTCGCTCACCAGCTGGGCTGCCAGGAAACACACTGTGGGTGAATTTCTTCGGCAAGCCTGAAAGATCTCATTGGCAGGAAAGGCTGGAAAATGCCAGCCGAGGGGTGGCACTTAGCAAACTCCCACTAAACAGAAATTTGATAATGACCAGATAATCGGTTCTTTCTTTGTGAGGTTGACTGAGGGATATATAGTGGCCAGTGCACTGGGGAGAACACACCTGACCCTCTTTAAGATCGTGCCCAGTGTCTTTTACATCTACCTGAGCAAGCAGCTGCGGTCTCAGTTTAATGTCTCATCTGAAAGACAGACAGCACCTCCCACAATGCAGCATTCTCTCAGTCCTACACTGCAGTGTCACCTTTTCTTGATTACAAGCCCTGGAGTAGGAGTTGGATTAGCCTCGGTAAATGTGGGGTTGTGGGGATAAGGCGGAAAGGGGTGGGTGGTTGTGGACCGAGGTGAAATGTTCTTTCAGAGAGTCGGTGCAGACTCGATGGGCTGAATGCCCTCTTCCTGAACTGTAGGGATTCTAAGGAACCTGGAACCTTGTGACTCAGAGGCGGAAGTGCTGCCGACAGAGCTTGACTGACATGTGCAGGGTTGGTACGGACGTTAAAATGGAGCTCAATTTCTTGGAACAGCACAAAGTTCAGCAGAGTTATATTTACAAAAACTTGGGGCTGAGCTGTACAGGACGGCAAGTTGCAATAACACACTGCAGGCAGCCTTAATGAAGTGAGCGTGGGTCTTCTAACCCTCGGTGGAAGACTTTGGGTGGATGGAGGGGTGGTGGGCTTGCCACCCCTCGTTCAGGCTTGCCAAAGGAAATCACCCACAGTGTGTTTCCTGGCAACCCAGCTGGTGAGCAACACCAATGATTTCGGCAGGACTGGAAAATCCCGCTGGCGGCTAATGATAAGCCACCTCTACCACCGGAAAACTCATTGTGGGGGACCCTGGAAAATCCCAGCCTTCGTGTTTTACGTGTCCCCCTCACTTGCTGAAAGCACCCAATGGGCAGGGTGGGGGGAGCGAGTGGCTGGAGGGGGCTGTAAAATCCAGCCCCTGGAACAAATGTTTCAATTTAGCAGCAGAGGAATGTTAGAAAGAGCTATATAGAAACATAGAAACTAGAAGCAGGAGGAGGCCATTTGGCCCTTCAAGCTTGCTCTGCCATTCATTTTGATCATGGCTGATAATCAAATTCAATATCCTGATCCCCTTTTCCCCCCATATCCCTTGATCTCTTTAGCCCCAAGAGCTAGATCTAATTTCTTCTTGAAATCAGACAAGGTTTTGGCCTCAACTGCATTCTGTGATAGTGAATTCCACACATTCACCACCCTCTGGGTGAAGACATTTCTACTCACCTCAGTTCTAAAAGGTTTATCCCTTATCCTCAAACTATGACCCCTAGTTCTGGACTCCCCCACAATTGGGAACATTCTTTCTGAATCTACCCTGTCTAACCCAGTTAGAATTTTATAAGTTTCTATGAGATCCCCTCTCACTCTTCTAAACTCCAGTGAATATAATCCTAACCGACTTAGTCTCTTCTCATATGACAGACCTGCCATCCCAGAAATCAGCCTGGTAAACCTTTGCTATACTCCCTCAATAGCTGTACTTCCTCAGATAAGGACATCAAAACTGCACACAATACTCCAGATGTGGCCTCACCAACGCCCTATACAATGGCAGCAAAACATCCCTATCCCTCTACTCAAAACCTCTCGCTATGAAGGCCAACATACTATTTGCCTTCTTTACTGCCTGCTCCACCTACGCACATACTTTCAGCGACTGATGCATGAGGACAGCAAGGTCTATCTGAATTTACACCCATTCAAGTAACAATCTGTCTTCCTATTATTGCTACCAAAGTGGATAACCTCACATTTATCTACATTATACTGCCATGCATATGCCCAAACACTCAACCTGTCCAAATCATACTGAAGCATTTCTGCATCCTCCTCACAACTCACCCTCCCACCCAAGTTTGTATCATCTGCAAATTTGAAGTTAATTTACTCAGTTCCCTCTTCCAAATCATTAATATTTAAAATTATGAAGTATGTATTGATATACAAAACATTTAATCAGAATGTTGAGTGCTGGATGGCACTGACTTGAGAATGTAGTGTGTTCATCAAGGTAGTGGATGTATCATTTTATAGTCTTTGATGACAGGTTATACAATAGCAGTAAACAAATGGTAGCTAAATGTATCACCATAATGCTAAAGATCAGATAACTGGGAAATTAAACATTAAAAATCTCCTAAACGTCTTACAAACATAAAAAATCAGGACACTGGTTGGTACGGCATCAATTCCTGTGTGACTCCATGTACTTCTGAATACATGGTGGCACGGTGGCACAGTGGTTAGCACTGCTCCCTCACAGCGCCAGGGACCTGGGTTCGATTCCTGGCTTGGGTCACTATCTGTGTGGAGTCTGCACATTCCCAGGTCTCTACGTGGGTTTCCTCCGGGTGCTCCAGTTTCCTCCCATAGTTCGAAAGACGTCCTGGTTAGGTGAATGGCAATGCTAAATTCTCCCTCAGTGTACCCAAACAGGTACACTGAACAGGTACACTAAACAGGTACAGTGTGGCGACTGGCGGATTTTCACAGTAACTTCATTGCAGTGTTAATGTAAGCCAACTTGTGATACTAATAAATAAACTTTGAAATAAATAAACATATGCCCACAGCAGAACATTTCCCATATTTTATCATTAAATAAGAAATCTCACTTCTGATACTGAGGTAGAATTTAACGCTCTCCCCAAAGCCGAGTTCAGTAACAGGGTTATTTAATCAGGCAGGAAAGTGTCAGGTGGAGACGCCTTCACCTTCTCACCTCAACCTCGATTACGTCCATGTTGGGAAGACCTGTGGACAGCCTTCCTGTCCTGTCCTTAAGTGGGCAATTAATGCCATGTTAATCCCTCGTTAATTGATCGAGGGGCTCGGGAACGAGACTGGGGGTGCCTCTGAGGACCACCCTTGCTGCGGACCTTCTCCCCTGCATTCACCTCTCCGTCCCCATTCTGCATGGCCCCCTCTCCCGATCACTCACTCGTGACCTGGAAAAAAATGATCCCAGTGGGTGTCATACCAGCAGCAGCTACTGCCTCTCCAGTTGCAGGCATTGCAGAGTGGGGATGGAGAGGTGAATGTATGAGAGAGGGCTCGCTGCAAGGGTGGAGGGTGGCCCTCAGAGTTACCTCCGACTCTCATTCCTGAGTCCCTCGATCCATTAATGTGGCATTAACTGCCCACTTAAGGAGAGGACAGGAAGGCTGTCCACGGGTCTTCCTCAGTTGAGCTGCCAGATTGGCTAGTAGCTCGATGGGATTTCCTCCCCCGAGGTCCTTGATTGCAGGAAAATCCCGCTGCTATCTGGATAAATGCTCTAGAGGCACTTAATTCAGTGGGCCTTTCCTGTAAGAGGAAAATGATGGGCTCTCACTGGCTGTCCAGACAGCAGGCAAAACCTTCATTGCCTCCATTAAACACCACCCTATATTTACATATTGGAAATATCCTTCCTGTAAAGGTTAAGGCAGATCATTTTGACAGCCGGGATGAGCTTTGAGTTTCTTCCAGTTTAAGTTTCTTTATCTGGATGTGTTTTTAATATCTGGAAACTATTCCTTCTCCAACACCATCCTCTGTTGCCTAAGTTTAAAGTTTATTTATTACAAGTAGGCTTGCATTAACACTGCAATGGAGTTATTGCAAAACTCCCCCAGTCGCCACACTCCGGCGCTTGTTCAGGTACACTGAGGGAGAATTTAGCTTGGCCAATGCACCCAACCAGCACAAAGAAACATGATTGAAGTGAAAGTTTGATTCTCAATCTGACAACACAAACACCAAAAGCGTCCAGGACAGATAAAATACCAGCAAGACAAGCAAGGTTACGCCAAATCGAAAGAAAGCAAGATGCCCCCAGGCCAGTAGAAAAACCTAAAAATAAATGAAACTGCAAAGGTATCTTAGCTGCAGCTTTGGAAGAGAGTGATTCTAAATGGAAATTACTGATGAAGGAAGGGTTGCAAAAACAATTAGATTTTCCAATTTCCTCATTACTCTGTAACCTGGTCATGAAGTCGGCTGATATGAGTTTTTGCAAAGGTGACAGTCCTGATCGACTGTAGCTATACCTTCTCCTTCTCTCCTCCCTGCAGCTCTACCACCCCCGCCCCCCCCCCGCCCCCCCCACCACTGCAACCCCCCCCCACCCCCACCCCCAAAGTAGTCTTCCAATCTTGGCTCTTGTTCAATCCAGTTTAGGTCCAGAAGTAGCTTATAAACTAAATGCCCTTTTCAGTGTGGAGCTCAATGTGGTATTGTGACAGTTACTCAAACGTGGTTTGTTGTGTGGGGGATCTAGATATATACCTGTCATGGTGGTAATACAAGAAGCCAACAGATGGACTGGGAAAATGCTATTGAACACTGCAGGGGGTAAGCAATGGGTATTGTGTTGCATTCAATAGCGCTGCATGAGGCCTAAAATCTCCCATTTTGTTTTTGCGGCAATCCTAGAGTTGATGCAGAATGCAGCAGCATCCTAATTATTAGCATTTTCGGACTGTGGGAGGAAACCGGGGAGTACGTGCAGACTCCGCACAGACAGTGATCCAAGCTGGGAATCAAACCCACGTCCCTGGCACTGTGAGGCATTAGCGCTAACCATTGTACCACCCTGCCGCCCAAGGTATTAAAACCCCAAATTTCCAAACAAAACTGTAAATTTCAGGTTCCATCTTGTGCCTCGAGACAGCAATCTTCCTGAATGCACACTGATGGTCCTGATGCTCTGGGTTTTGTGGTTCAAAGGGTTGCATTCACTCAGGGAGAACGCAAATTGAGAAATGCAATTCCACATAAATCTGAAATACAGCTTTATCACTAACATTTTGACATTGAGGAAGCAGATTCAACATCTTCTTCCCCTTTTTCACATGGGGCAACCTGTTTCTTCGACTACTTGATGAAGAGCAGATTATGCTCTTGAGTTGTTTCTGTCGCAAAATCCATTTTCATCCCCAGCCTGAGAACCAATTAGCTACAGTGAGGGTGTGACACTTGTGTCAACCCAGCATTCATAGGCTGGAACTTGATTGCTGGGACATAGAATCATAGAATCCTTACAGTGCATAAGGAGGCCATAAGGAGCCTGCACTGACAACAATCCCACCCAAGCCCTATTCCCGTAGCCCCACATACTTACCCTGTTCGTTGCCCCGACACAAAGGGCAATTTAGCATGGCCAATTAACCTAACCTGCACGTCTTTGGACTGTGGGAGGAAACCAGAGAACCCGGAGGAAACGCACGCAGGCACGGGGAGAATGTGCAAACTTCACACAGACAGTGACCCGAGGCTGGAATTGAACCCGGGTTCCTGGTGGTGTGAGGCAGCAGTGGTATTGAGCCACCGTGACACCCCTGACTTATCATAGCATTGTGTAATATTTTCTGACTTACTTTACAGTTACTGCACAAGTGCACTGCACTCAATAGGCAGACAAATACAAAAAGTATTTGTGTGGGGAATTTGAACCATTTTTAGTGCTGTGTCACAGACATCTATAAAACGGCTGTTTCTGTCCTTGAGTATTTTTCTTTGCATTAAAGCAACTCGCCGAACCTGCTACACACACACAGTGCACACTGAGCAGCCGATCAGGACTGTCACCTTTGCAAATACTCATGTCAGCCGACTTCATGACCAGGCTACAGAGTAATGAGGAAATTGGAAAATATAATTGTTTTTGCAACCCTTCCCTCATCAGTAATTTCCATTTAAAATCACTCTCTTCCAAAGCTGCAGCTAAGATACCTTTGCAGTTTCATTTATTTTTAGGTTTTTCCACTGGCCTGGGGGCATCTTGCTTTCTTTCGATTTGGCGTAACCTTGCTTGTCTTGATGGTATTTTATCTGTCCGGGACACTTTTAGTGTTTGTGTTGTCAGATTGAGACTCAAGCTTTCACTTCAATCATGTTTTGCTTTGTGTAGTTTTGAAGTTGGACTGAACTCTGTCCATCGCTGCTTTCAGCCACAACTCCCTTTGTCTATACCTTCTCCTTCTCTCCTCCCTGCAGCTCTACCCCCGCCCCCCCCCCCCCCCCCCCGCCCCAAGTAGTCTTCCAATCTTGGCTCTTGTTCAATCCAGTTTAGGTCCAGAAGTAGTTTATAAACTAAATGCCCTTTTCAATGTGGAGCTCAATGTGGTATTGTGACAGTTACTCAAACATGGTTTGTTGTGTGTGGGATCTAGATATATACCTGTCATGGTGGTAATACAAGAAGCCAACAGATGGACTGGGAAAATGCTATTGAACACTGCAGGGGGTAAGCAATGGGTATTGTGTTGCATTCAATAGCGCTGCATGAGGCCTAAAATCTCCCATTTTGTTTTTGCGGCAGTCCTAGAGTTGATGCAGAATGCAGCAGCATCCTAATTATTAGCATTCCAGACTTAGATGAAGCGTTAACTTTTATCCAGTGTGTAATTTATGCACTTTGTGTTTGGACACTTGTCCTTTGTCAGCACCAGAGCCTCTTTATTCGTCGTTGATATAGACTCAACTTCTAAATTTCTATAGTAGCATTTTATCGCTTCTATGCTTTATTCTTTGGTAAAAAAAAGTCTTTCAAACATAGTGATTTGTGCCAATTTTTGTCAGGAATATAAGAATTCACACAAAGCTATAGTCGTATTATGAATGTATGTTCCTTGAAAAAGTTATAGGTCTTGTTTTACCTATCAATCCTTAGATAATGCTAGCCTTCATTTGAAGCCTTGTCTGTGTTGCTGGGGTCTCGGTCTATTGATGCATTGCAAGCTGCAAGATGAAGGATGCATGATGTCCTTTTGGGTCAAAGTGACAAACACTGCTTCCTTACATTCGAGAATGAGTGAACATTGACAGAGGTTCTCTCCTGCCTTGAAATATTTATTGCTTGCTTCCAACTTCTTCGAGACAACTTTCCTGCAAAATCACAGGAGATACTGATTCTCGATGCCTGATTTGCCCAGAATGCTTCCTGCTGGGTGGGCACCAGCCAGGGATTTACCCTCACACTAACAATAATGCAACGAAAATTGAATGTCGGCCATATACAAATCTTACTGAAATACTGCCCCCTTCAAGTTAATTTGTTCCCTGGGTGAAGAGTTGTGAACGCAGCCCAGCCCATCACCCAAACTCACCTCCCATCCATCGAAACAAGAGCAGAAAATGCCAGAAAACCTCAGCAGGTCTGACAGCATCTGTGGGCAAAGAATAGATCCAATGTTTCGAGTCCAGCTGACCCTTCATCAGAACTAAGAACAAAGGGAATCAGCAGAGATTTACACTATGAGGACGGGGAGGGGGTGGGGGGCGGGGGGGGGGGGGGGGGTGGGGGGTGGTCTCGGAATGGGACAAAGGGAATGTAAGTGAGGATACACAAGGCTGAGAAGGTGCTAAAAATTTCCATTAACTGACCAGAATGTGTGAATGGCAGAACAGAGGTGCAGATGGTTAAGGGACTGCCTGGGGATTATGGCAGT
This sequence comes from Mustelus asterias, assembly GCF_964213995.1. Lineage (NCBI taxonomy): Eukaryota > Metazoa > Chordata > Chondrichthyes > Carcharhiniformes > Triakidae > Mustelus > Mustelus asterias. Next base: position 20,539,057 of record NC_135816.1, read on the forward strand.
TGCCCTGAAAGGGGGAACGGGAAAGAAGGAGAGCTGGAATGGAGGAATGGAAAAATAGGATTGAAAAAGAATGATAAAATGGATGAATGAGATTGAAAGAAAATGCAATAAAATAAATGGAAATGGGGTGAAGGTGGAGGGGAGAGTTCATGCTTTGAAGTTGTTGAACTCAGTGTTCAGTCCACAAGGCTGCAAAGTGCCCAATCAGAAGATGAAGTGTTGTTCCTCCAGTTTGCTTTGGGGTTCACTGGGACATTGCAAAAGGCCAAGGACATACATGTGGACAGGAGAGCAAGGTAGTGTGTTGAAGTGGCAAGCGTCAGGAAGGTCTGGGTCCTGCTTGCGGATGGACCAAAGGTGTTCAGCAAAGCGATCACCCAGTCTGCGTTTGGTCTCTCTGATGTAGAGTAGATCGCATTGGGAGCAGCAAATGCAATGGGCTGGATTAAAGGAGGTGCATGTGAGGCACAGCTTCACCTGAAAGGTGTGTTTGGGCCCCTGGGATGGTGAGCAGGAAGGAGGTAAACGGGCAGGTGTTGCACCTTCTACGATTGCATGGGAAGGTGCCCTGGGCAGGGGGTGAGGTGTTGCGTGTGATGGGAAAAGTGGACCAGAGTGTCCTGGAGGGAACAGTCCCGATGGAATGCTTACAGTTGGGGAGGGGGGGTGGAGGGTGGCGGTGAAGGAGAAGGTGTGATGTATCTCATGTATTAAAAATAACAATTCCATTTCTACAAAGTCTCATCAAAAATGAAATCCGTACATTTGATGATTGCTGGAGTTGGTGGAAATGGCGGAGGACGATCCTTTGAATGTGGAGTTGGGTGGGGTGAAAAGTGAGGACAACGGCGACCCTATCCTGCTTCTGGGAGGAGGGAAGAGGGTGAGAGCAGTGGCCTGGGGAAATGGGTTGGATGCAGCTGAGAGCTTTATCAACCATAGTGGGTGGAAAACCACGATTGAGGAAGAAGGAATACATATCAGCAGTGCTATTTTGGATAGTGATATCATCAGAACGGATGCGGTGGAGGCAAAGGAACTGAAAGAATCCATATTGACTCTGTCTACACTTCCCGCTGCCTCGGAAAAGCAGCCAGCACAGTAACTTCATTGCAGTGTTAATGTAAGCCTACTTGTGACACGAATAAGTAAATTTTAGACCCTAGCTATGAATGTAACACTCTATTCTGCACCCTCTCCTTTCCTTCTCCCCTATGTGCTCTATGAACGGTATGTTCTGTCTGTATAGTGCACAAGAAACAATACTTTTCGTTGTATCCCAATAAATGAGACAAAAATAAATTGAAGATAAGGGTTATAGTGTGAAACTATCTCCTCATGCATCACAAATAAATACAGTATTCCCACCAATGGCTTCACTGACTTTTTGTTCCCACGCTCTCACACAGCAACTGAAGCAGCTAACTACTTGAATCTAACAACTGAAAAACGGTCTGTTATTACCTTTAAAGAGAAATTAAGGCTTCATACAAGTCCAATTTAATACTCGGGACTTTCAGTCAATTTGTAATTCCTGGGGATTGATTTTGGTTTTTCTTTTCGCTCATTTAATTTACACAGCAGAAACAAGTTTTGAACCAAAAGGTTTTCCACTTACCCGGAAGCAGCCATTAATAACCCTGTGGAGATCATTAGCAACCCATTGTCATCGGTTAATGATGTCACACTGCTTACCACTGCTGCCTGGAAATCATAGACTACCACATATGTCAACGTAGAAGAGTTTCTTAATGAAATCTCCTAATAAAAATAAGGTCCTGATGGTGATTAAATGGAAGTGATTAAACGTAACTGTTCGCAGACACTTCCAAGATTAGAACATTCTATAACATTTCAGCATCTACCTTCAAGTGGGAAATTGCAAAAGGAAAAGATAATGAATCTGGCAGCAATGACATCTGGAGGCCCCCAGAGATCCGATTTTAAATCTCTGCTGTTCTTCATGTTTATTAACGACCTTGATGAAAGTATTATAAGCAAAATGTCTTAGTTAGACGATTATGCTAAATCCTAACCGTGCCAAAGAAAGGCCTTCCCACTTGGGAAGATGAAAGGCAAAAGGCCACCATTTAGCAGTAAATGTAAGTAAATCGATCTTGGCGTTAAAGATCAACAATGATAAGGGCATAAGCAGGCAAATGGTACGTTAGGTTGGCAGCTCTGACCAATATCTAAGCACTCTATGTTGTGTACCACATCAGTGACAATATTTATATTTATAATGAGGATTTAGGCAAGTTGAATGTGTGGGCAAATACACGGCAGATGCAGCAAAGTATGGATAAATGTGAAGTTATCCACTTCAAAAGGAGAAACAGAATGGTAGAGTATTATTTAAATAGTGATAGATTGGGAAATGTTGACGTATAGAGGGGCCTGGCTGTCCTGGTACAGCGGTCACTGAAAGAAAACATGTAAGTACAGCAAGCAGTTAGGAAGGCAAATGGTCAATAGATAAAGGAGAACCGTGGATGTGGTGCTTTGGAATTTTCAGAATGCTTTTGATAATGTATTGCACAGGAGGTTCGTAAACAAAATTACAGCACATGGGACTAGGGGTAATATCCTAGACGAATAGACTAAGAGTTGGTTAACAGATAGAAAGCAGGGATTAGGGATAAACAGTTCTCCCTCAGGTTAGGGTACCACAAGGACCAGTGCTAGGACTACAGCTATTCACAATCTATATAAATGATTTGGATGTGGGGACCAATTGTAATATTTACAGATTGGCTGATGACACCAAACTAGGATGTAAGTTGTAAAGAGGCTACATGAAAGGGCTAGAATGTGACAGATGGAATATATTGTGAATAAGTGTGATTTTGATTTGGTTTATTATGATCACATGTATTGGTATACAGTGAAAAGTATTGTTTCTTGCGAGCATACCCTCCATAGAGTGCATAGGGGAGAAGGGAAGGAGAGGGTGCAGAATGTAGTGTTACAGTCATAGCGAGGGTGTAGAGAAAGATCAACTTAATATAAGGTGAAGCTATCCATTTTGGTGGGGACAAAACAGAAAGACAGAATATTTCTGAAATGATGAGAGATTGTGAAGTGCTGGTGTCCAAAGGCACCTGGATGTTCTTGTTGATAAGTCACTGAAAGCGAGAATGCAGGAACAACAATCAATAAGGAAGGCAAATGGTATGTGGGCCTTCATTGCAATGGACTTTGAGCCCAGGAATAAAGATGTCTTGCTGCAATTGCATAGAGCCTTGGTAAGTCAGCACATGGATTATTGTGGACAATTTTGGTCTCCTTCACTAAGGAAATAAATATTTGCCATAGAAGGAGTGCAGCAGAGGATTACCAAACTAATCCCTGGGATGGAGAGATTGAGGAAGTTGAGCCTTTATTGAGTTTTAATGAATGAGAGATGATCTCACTGAAAATTTAAAAAATCATACAGGAATGACAGGGTGAATATAGATAGGCTACCAAAGGAGGTGGTAGAAGCAGATACAATAGCAACAGCTAAGAGGCACCTTGACAGACACATGAATAGGTGAAGAATTGAGGGATATGGACTGCGTAGAGGCAAAAGGTCTTTCATTTAGAAATGCGTCATTTGTCGGCAGGGGCTTGGTGGACAGAAGGACATGTTCTTGTGCTGTACTGTTCTTTGTTCAGGATGTTTCCCCTGGCGGATGAGTCCAGAACCTAGGGAAATAATCTTATTAGGGACAAGGAAATGAGGAGGAATTTCTTCACTCAGAGGGTAATGAATCTTTGGAATTCCCGATCCCAGAGGCCTGTGGAAACTCAATCATTGAGTATGTTTAAAACAGAAATCGACACATTTCTGGGGTCTAATGACATCGAATTAACTGGCAGAACAGATTGAGGGGCTGAATGTCCTGTTCCTATTAGACTGGAATTGAAGAAAAGGAGAGTTCTCAGGGCATTGTAGGACTGGTGGTGGCTACAGAGATATGGAGAGGTAATGCCATCCTTTAACGACACGCAATTTAATACAAAATCACATTCTTAATCTGCTCATAGCTGTGATTCACTTAAGTCTGAACTTGTCAAATTGAAGAATTTTCACCACTGCCCGACAGTGACAAAGGGAGCACTGCTTGAGTATCACCCTGTGGAAAGGACTTTCTTACCCAAGGGAAAGCATTATTTTCTCACTCTAAACTATTGTTTAAAATAGACTGTTTGCACTGTGTAAAGTGCAGAGAATGAAGTTCAGTGTCATGTGAGGCTGTGAGCCAGGGCAATAACACCATAAATACATTAATAGCCTTACATTTCACGAGGGATCTTGCTGTTAGTATCGTGACTGTCGTGTTTGAAAACACTGCAGATGGGATTTTATGGCCTCACTCGGGCAAGACCGTAGATTCCCACCCGAGATCAATGAAGATTTCTGTTGGCGGACCCTCGCCCGCGCTGTGGCAGGTGAGGTGGTAGAGTTCCAGCCTGCATGTTAAAAGTAGGGGAATTTCACAGTAACTTCATTGCAGTGTTAATGTAAGCCTTACCTGTGACTAATAAATAAACTTTACTTTAATTGATAGTTTGAGAAGTAGTTTTATGTTTTTCTGACAAAAGTTGTGAGGTTCTACATCAGCACATTTCTTTCTGTATAAAACACAATTTTTTGCGGCCACTGCATGAAATCAGCTGCTATTTTTTATTATTCATTCACGGGACATGGGCGTTTCTAGCAGATGAGCATTTATTGCCCATTCTAGTTCCCCGAAGGCAGTTGAGAATCAACCACATTGCTGTGGGTCTGGAGTCACATGTAGACCAGACCAGGTAAGGACGGCAGATTTCCTTCCCGAAAGGACATTAGTGAACCAGATGGGTTTTTCCGACAATCGACAATGGTTTTCATGGTCATCAGCAGATCCTTAATTCCAGATATTTTTTGTTGAATTCAAATGGCATGGTGGCACAGTGGTTAGCACTGATGGCCCACAGCTCAAGGGACCCAAGTTCAATTCTGGCCTCAGGTGACTGTCCGTGTGGAGTTTGCATGTTCTCCCTGTGTCTGCGTGGGTTTCCTCCGGGTGCTCTGATTTCCGCTCACACTCCAAAGATGTGTGGGGTAGGTTGATTGGCCATGCTAAATTAACCCTTAGTGCCAGGGGGATTATGCCTGGGGTTACAGAGATAGGCCCTGAGTGGTATTGTTGTCGATGCATGCTCGATGGGCCGAATGGCCTTCTTCTGCCCTGTAGGGATTCTATAATTACATAAATTCCACCATCTGCCAAGGTGGGGTTCGAACCCGGGTCCCCAGAACATCAGATGAGTTTCTGGATTAATAATGTATCGATAATACCGCTCGGCGATTGCATTCCCTTACAATATTACAATCGATGAATATAAAGAAAATTGACCTTTAATTATTTGTTAAAAATAATTGAAATGTTACATGGAAAAAGAAACAAGTGAGTGCACCTGAAAGTGTATGTAAACCTTCAACGAAGGTGAAAATTCAACCCCAGGAATCGGAGAACTGAATTGCTGGCATGAGCCTCAGTGAAGTGTAACCAGTACCCTTGCTGTAGATTCCACCCCAGTTGTTTTGCCAGGAAGGATTCACAAGCCCGGAGCAGAAAAATAATTTGCCATTTGGTGGAACATCATGGTATGTCATCAATGGGGAAAATCATCCTGTTTAAAAAAAAAAAGCTTCTAAATGCTCATTTAGTTTTCGAAGGTGTTACTTCACAATTTGAAATTCCACAGGTAATTTCTGTGTCCCTCTTCATGAATAGTGTGATGTTAGATTGCCATGCATTTAGTCATTAGTTGAGCTATTAAGTTAAAATCACTCTTGTGGTAGATAGATGAACATTATTCAGTTTGGGAAATTATTTAATGTCTCCCATGATGCCTGGCAGGCTTGAAAAGAAAAATTATATTCCTTTTAAGACCTAAGTGGATTGGTTTTCTTCAATCATTTCTAATTGGTGTCCTAAAGAATCTTAATAGATTTAAGTGAGAGAGGGAGAGAGAGCTTAGTGATTTTAACAAGGGACAGTCTCGGCACCTGGGCCCCTTCCAAAGGGAGAGCATCACCATTGGGATCCCTTTCGAAGAGGAAGTATACTCATTATGCCTTCTTAAAAAAATGACTTGCCAAGAACAATGAGAAAAGAGGAATTAACATTGACTAAATGTGAGATAGAACTTGTGTTTATATTCAAAGATTAGTTTATTTATTATTGTCACAAGTAGACTTACATTAACACCTGATGAAGTAGCAGCGCTCCGAAAGCGTGTGATTCCAAATAAACCTGTTGGACTTTAACCTGGTGTTGTGAGACTTCTTACTGAGCCCACCCCAGTCCAACGCCGGCATCTCCACATCACGGCTACATTAACACTGCGATGAAGTTACTGTGAATATCTCCCAGTTGCCACACTCTGGCGCCTTTTCGGGTACACTGAGGGAGAACTTAGCATGGCCAGTGCACCTAACCAGCATGTCTTTTGGACTGTGAGAGGAAACCGGAGCATCCGAGGGAAACCCACGCAGACATGGGGAGAACGTGCAGAGTCCACGCAGTCACCCATGCCAAATTGTCGTTCATTTATTAACTCATACTTTTGCAAGTGCCAATTAATTTTGTGCCAGATTATTGGGTTGGGCTTTGCAAGCCACCGAGGGACATGGGTCAACCTGTAAAACAGTCCACCATGCCATCAGTGCCATGAAGGCTGCTGGTCCGCCTGCAGCGCTGACATTTCATGAGTGCCGAGCAAGGCAATTGGGTGGGCTGCCAGTTCATCCTTCCACGATAGGTTTGGCCCTGTAAGATTCTGAGCGGGGAAAGAGGGGTGGGTGTTGGGATGGTGCGGGTGAGGGGGGGGGGGGTCCTATTTCCAGTTCTCTGTTGCCAATTGGCAGTCCCCTGCAAAGTTTTGTCACCCTATGTCTACCCTCTCCCCTTGCCCTGTTTCTGGAGCCGCCTTCCCCCTCTCCCCCCCTTTCCGGGGCCTGCCAGACTGACCCCAGCAAGATCGAGGACTTATCTGACGGTCTGGCTCTATTGCCGGGCCTGGCTGCAGTACTGGCAGTGGCCACCGCTCCTGTTGGCACTGTAGAGCTGTCTTCCTCCAATTGGTCGGTAGCTCCATGAGACGGGATTTCCTCCTGAAGTGGTACAAAAGTCTTGGCGCATTGTAATTAAAGATCCATGGGTCATAAAATTAAAGTGGGGCAATCCAGCTCAGTGGAGACTGCCTCACCCCAGGCATTTACACTGAGGGGTGGGTGGGCTGCGGGGAGTAACTGGGTGCCTGCCTTCAATGTTTAATCCAGCCAAATGTCTGTAAATGTTTCCTCACCACTGACATTAAGCTGACTGGCATGTAGCTGTTGATTTTATCCCCCTTCTTTTTGTGACAGGAGTGTAACATTTGCAATCCTTCAGTCCTCTGAAAACACTTCCAAAGCTCAGGGGATTGAAAGATTTTGGGCAGAACCTCAATGCATTTTCACCCTTACTTCCCACAGTAAAGCTGGTGTGTATCCAATCAGACCAGTGACCTTTCTGCTTTGAGAGCTGCCACTCTTGTTAGGACCCCCTCTTTCTTTTTAATCCAAGTCAATTTCTACACAAATATCTTCATAAAAAATGATGTTGCCAGTGTCACAGGAGGAGGTGGTCAAGACATAAAAATATTCATTTTATATCTCAGCCACGTACTCTGTCACCCCATGATGTCTTCTTTTTGATTTCTAATCAGTTGCACTCTTTCATTGACGACTCTTTTACTATTTATCGGCCCATAAGATATTTTGAGACTCCCTTTTATGTTATCCTTAATCTATTCTCAAACATTATCTTTGCTCTGCTTATTTCCTTCTTAATTTCTTCAATTTATTCACCTTGATTCTCCTCTGAGTTATGAGCCGAACATTTATCCTGAGCCTTATTTTTAATCTCTCTGACTTTAGTCATTTAGGAAGCTCCAGTTTTAAATGCTCTTCCTTTCCCCCTTTTGGGAATGCATCCAAGCTGCATTCGAAGACCTCAAATTGATAAATTGTTGTTTCTTGTTGTTTGTCAGTCTTTCTTTCCAGTCCCTCCTGGATCAGATTCCTTTTTAACTCACTGAATTTAGCCCTCTTCCAGTTGATTTTCACATTTGAACTAGTTAATTTCCGGTAACTCAATTTAGCATTGCTTACTTCCCTGAAACCAAAAGAGAAAATGCTGGAAAATCTCAGCAGGTCTGGCAGCTGAGATTTGACAAAGGGTCATCTTGACTCAAAACTCTTTTCTCTCTTTACAGATGCTGCCAGACCTGCTGAGATTTTCCAGCATTTTCTCTTTTGGTTTCAGATTCCAGTATCCGCAGTAATTTGCTTTTATTGCTTACTTCCCTGTTGGGGTGAAGACCAAATTTCTGCAGAGACCTTAACCAACAAAGCACCAGAGCCATGAATCCAAAAGTCTCGTCCATGCATCCAGCACCCATCATTTTTGCTGGATGGGTTGGTTGGAGCAGCGGGCAGGGAGGTAGAGGGCAAGGGGGAATGGGACACGACATAGTTCACACACCCGCAGTTCACAGAGGAAATGGTACATTTAAAAGTGCAGCTGCCTTCAACCAGAAGCAACTTTCAACACCTAGGGTTTTTGATATATGATTTGTGGGATTTAAGGAAATGGTCGAAACTAATAGAAGCTCTTTAGAGAGGTCAAGTACCCTTTTCTCGAGATCATGTACCCTTTTGGAGAGGTCATGTATCTTTTGGAGAGGTCATGTACCTCTTTAAGATTGTGAAGGGAAGACTCCCTTTCCATACATTTTGACTGAATGTATGTAAAAGGCCGATAAGGTTTATGGAACTTTCAAGCTGTCAAGTCTTTTAAATTCTCGGCCCTTTAAATTTTGAAAAAAATACCTGCTGTGACTCCCAGTTGAAAAAAAAATTACGTTTGGACTTTCAATAGCTGTTTGTTGACATAAGCTTGAAGAGTATCATGGTAAGATTAGTATTATTTGACTGCTTCCAGAACCAATCATTATTACAGTGGGAGGCCTATAAGTTCACAGTTTGATTGGCAGTTCCAAGTCAGAAGGAGACCATTCGGCCCATTGAGCACTGTCCCAGCCGGCCCTCAACCTCACATATTTACCCTGCTATTCCTCCTGACACTAAGGGGCAATTTAGCATGGCCAATCAACCTGACCCACATATCTTTGGACTATGGGAGGAAATCTGAGCACATGAAGGAAACCTACGCAGACACAGGGAGAATGTGCAAACGTTACACAGACAGTCATCCAAGGCTGGAATTGAACCCGGGTCCCTGGTGCTGTGAGGCAGCAATGCCACCCCTTGGTTATCAGGGGATAAATTAGTTGTCTTTGATTTGGGGCTGTGACTACAAATGTTTAGTTTTATAAATGATAAGCATTTGAAGGAATTTAAATGTATTAAATCAAATTTTAATGATGAGAGTGTTTTTTTCAAGAAAGTAATAGATACTGGGGCAGCACGGTGGCACAGTGGTTAGCTACCCAGGCCCAGCTGCCTCACAGCGCCTGGGTTCGATTCCCGGCTTGGGTCACTTTCTGCTTGGAGTCTGCACGTTCTCCCCCTGTCTTCATACGTTTTCTCTGGGTGCTCCGGTTTCCTCCTACAGTCCAAAGATGTGCGGGTTAGGTGGATTGGCCATGCTAAATTGGACTAGCCAGAGTAAATGCTTGGGATTGTGGGGATAGGGCCTGGGAGGGATTGTGGTCGGTGCAGACTCGATGGGCTGAATGGCCTCCTTCTGCACTGTAGGATTCTATAATTCTATGATACGTAGGGCAGAATTTTCTGCCACAGTAATCGTAGCGAGCGGAACACGGACCATGCAAAGGTCCGTTGACCTCAGGTGGGATTTTCCGGTCTGGAGTGAGCGTGGCCGGAAAATCCCACCCTTGGAACTTTATGTTATCTCAGCATGGCTCCTGGTGGAGATTGCGAGTTAAACTTGGGAGTGAAAGTTCTGGGCCAATCCTAATTTTGAATGTTCAGGAATTCCTCTGTCTCTTCATCCTTTAGTTCACTCTTTCTCTTCGCTACAAGCTGCTGACCGATTTGTGCAATAAAAGCCATGTGCATCATTCAGACAGCAAAATCAGGTCCACTGTTGCTGTGGTACTGGAGATGCTGTACTTAATACATAAATCAGTTTTGCTAAGTGATAAATGCTGATGCCATTAATTGCAAAGTAAGCAGCCCTCCTATTGAATAATATGCACTACCTTTACCATGGGCAACATGTCAATATATTATCCATCAGTAACACACCCTTACAGAGTAGGAGCAAGCCAAACAATATCAAATTATTCACTGTTGAATTAATGGAGGGAATAATCCCACATACCTGTTCTGACCACCGAGTCTGGTCCACAATTTGTTTAGTTGCGATAGCTGTATCTTCACATCTCAATTCGCTGCCATTTCATACATCCAATATCATTCCATATTTCCCTTATCTCCTTCTTTAAATGCCACAAGTGACTCTCTGCTACAATTTTCTGAGTCGATATCCTCCCAAACCGCTCAGTGAAGACTGTTTCCTGGACTTGTTTTTTAACCCGGTTTAGCACTCATCTTTAGATTAAATTCCATTCTTCTGCATTCTGCCACTAGAGAGGGCAGTTAATCCAATTTACCCTTCCATGGCACAGTGACACAGTGGTTTGCACTGCTTCCTCACCAGTGCCAGGGACCCGGATTCAATTCCTGGCTTGGATCGCTGTCTGTGTGGAGTCTGCACGTTCTTCCCGTGTCTGTGTGGGTTTCCTCCGGGTGTTCTGGTTTCCTCCCACAGTCCGAAATGTGCGCTGGTCAGATGCATTGGCCATGTTAACTTCTCCCTCAGTGTACCCGAACAGCCGCTGGAGTGTGGCGACTAGGGGATTTTCACATTAACTTCATTGCAGTGTCAGTGTGAGCCTACTTGCGACACTAATAAAGAAACTTTAACTTTAATCCAACTGCACACTGACCATTTGGATGAAACATGAAATGGTGACAGTGTCCAAATGTGTATTAAAATAAAACAATGCAGCTCCTTACTCTTTCCCCTCTTAATCACTGCCAGCTTCTCATTACCATTGTTGCTGTTTTAATCTGTTGAATGTTGCATGCTGTGGGCAGATTATACTCACCACTCACTGCCTGTATCTTCCATGTTACAAGCTGCTGGAGGATTTGCACATTAATCACGGTGGCACCCTGAAAGTCACCATTATTTTGGTTGTACAATCTGGCCAATTAGCTGATCAGTTTTGCACTCTGTCCTGTTTATTTTCCCTCGCATCCGTTTGCTAGCTATTTAAGTCATTACCTCATGCTGATCACAATATCCCAACATTTGGTAGAAAATAATAACTCTACTGGAACAACGCTCGCTGCCCCTAATGTGCAACTCAGCTGCATGGCAAATGATGGTGCAGAAATACTCTATAAATTGTGAATCGTCACCAGTCAGTGGATGATTTTCACTGCTCTGTCATTACAACTATGAAAATGCCTTAACCTCCCTGTAAAGTATCATTACCTGTTTAACAGGATGACAATTGTTAATGACTGCTGAACAACCTCTCTCAGTAAGTCAACAATTAAAAGTGTGGGGTCTCATTCCACAATAATTGCTTTCAATTTAAAACAATGTAATTGCATTTCTTTCCCTTTACTTTCCCGGACCCTTCTTTGTTGACTGATCTTTCAAGTCTCTCTGATCTTTCTTTCCCTCTCTTTGCTTCCCTTTCTGTGCCTGATTTATTTGGAATCACGAGCTTTCGGAGTGCTACTCCTTCACCTGTTGATGAAGGAGCAGTGCTCTGAAAGGTCGTGATTCCAAATAAGCCTGTTGAATTTTAACCTGGTGTTGTGAGACTTCTTATTGTGCCCACCCCAGTCCAACACCAGCATTGCCAAATCATGTGCCTGATCTGACATTGAATGCGTTGCACTCAGTTGCTCTCCCGCTCAGTCCTTCCAGGTTACTTTTTAATCCTTAAATCTCATTATGCTGCCTTTCCCAAGAGTCCCCAAGGTCTTGTTGCCATCATTGCAGTGTCACTTGCTACAATTGATGGCCTGAAGGGTTTAAAACCAAAATGTGCACCAACACATATACTATCAGGGCGCTAATGGATCTTCCTCTCAAGAAAGTATGGCATTGTGTTTGAAACATTTGGGCTGTAAATAATGCAAACGTTTGGATGGAATTTTCTCTTTTTTTTGACGATGCGTCAACTCAGGCAGGAAAAGCCTGCAGCGCAGCTGAGGGGCTACACATTGCTTTTCCTGCCATATTATTTAACAGGTAGTCAAAAGAATTCCTGGATGTGGGCCCCAAAGCATCACTCTGAATGAGCCCACGCGCCAGCAACCCAGGTCCCTGATGGATCTGACAATCATTAAAAATGAAAAAAGGACCAAGCCCACCCCCCAAAAGAAAGTAGAAAGTTTATTTATTAGTCACAAGTGGGCTTACATTTGCACTGCAATGAAGTTACTGTAAAAATCCCCGAGTCGCCACACTCTGGGAACACTGAGGGAGAATTTGGCATGGTCAATTCATCTAACATGCACATCTTTTGATCGATGGAGGAAACTGGAGAACCCGGAGGAAACCCACGCAGACACGGGGGGGGAATGTGCAAACTCCACACAGTGACCCAATCTGGGAATTGAACCCAGGTCCCTGGTGCTGTGAGGCAGCAGTGCTACCTACCCTCACCTCCCCCCGCCCTGCCACCCACCCATCCCAATGCTGCACATACCTGTGCCCTCCTGATGGGTTCCCTTCACCAGGTACCCATTTGTCCAGACCTGTTATAAACCCCACTGATGTCACATCTCACTGGTGTGGGTGATATAGAGGGGAAGTCTGCTAATGACATTTGAATGTATGGTAATGGGGTTCCCAACCTTTCATGGCAGGAACCCCATTATGTCATTGGTGGGGGAGGGGGGGTGGGGGGGGGAGGCAGAGGGCAAGGATTATCTCAATGGGAAATTCCACCAGCGTAAATGCCATTTTGGGACTCCACCCATTCCAGCTTTCCTGCGCACCAAAAACAGGGACAGAAAATTAAATGGTTCTGTTCACCTTCACAGCAGGGACATGTCAGCTTCTAACTTCCATTGCACCTAGTTTAAGTAGCTAGTAGAAAAATATTTCAACCTTTGCATATTGTTTTTGAGAATCTACCGTCTTTGTGCAACGTTCTCTTTTTTAATTTATAAGCTATTATTGCTGAAAAAAGAGACATGTTGTTGAAGCTTTTCCTCTTGCACTTATCAGGATGGATTTGCAAGAATACTAAATACAAATGGAACAACAATTTACATTGCATGAGACGAGAATGTTAATTGGTCGGCAAGTGGATCCTGATTAGTAGAAACATACCATGGATAATGCACCAGAAAACAGTTAACTGCCAACCTTTTGTTTAAATTCAAACTAAGCATCATGGGATGTGAGCATTGCTGGCTGTGCCAGCATTTGTTGTCCATCCGTAATTGCCCTTGAACTGAGCTAGGCCCTTTCAGAGGGCATTTCAGAATCAGCCGTGTCGCTGTGAAGTCATATGTAGACCAGACTAGATAAAGAAGGAAGATTTCCTTCCCTAAGGGATATTAGAGCCAGATGGGTTTTTATAACAATGAGCAATGGTTTCATGGTCATCATTAGACCTTTAATTCCAGATTTTTTGTTGGATTTAAATTTCACCATTTGCCATGGTGGGATTCGAACCTGGGTCTCCAGAGCATTACCCTGGGTCTCTGAGTTACTAGTCCAGTGACAGTACCACTGTGCCACCACCTTCTGCAAGTGACTTTCAGGCTGGCCTCCAGCGGGTTTCCCAATCTGTCATGACGCGCACCAACATTAGATCCCACTGTAAATTCATTATTTTGTAAAAGCGATTCTTGGGTCTCTTGCTGAATTTTCTTCTCCCCCCCACCCACCACTGAACCAACCAATGCTTGGGAGGATTCAGCCCATAGCGTTCAACCTTAGATGTGATTTTACAATTAACAGCACCTATTATACAATCCTGATTGTGCTAAGAATGACATCGACAGCCAATTTCAGAATACGAGTCGGACTTGCCTTGTGGTGGAAGCTACATATATTTGCACAGAGGGCCCTGTCCTTTGCAGGCAGAAGGAATATGTCCACACATTGAGCCATTTTCAACTAAAGAAAAGCTTGGGGGACAGCAATTCTCATGACAATTCCTTGACCAATCAGAGTCAGTCTAAATGTTTGAATTTAAATAAAAACTTGGCAGTTAACTGTTCCCTGGTGCATCCTCCATGGCAAGACCTCTACCAATCAGGGTCCACTTGCCAACAAATGAACGCTCTGAATGTGAGGTAATACATTTTGGAAGGTCTAATACAGATCGGAAATATACAGTAAATGGCAGAACCCTCAAGAGTATTGATAGGCGAGGGGATCTGGGTGTACAGGTACACAGGTCACTGAAAGTGGCAATGCAGGTGGAGAAGGTAGTCAAGAAGGCATACGGCATGCTTGCCTTCATCGGCTGGGACATTGAGTTTAAAAATTGGTAAGTCATGTTGCAGCTTTATAGAACCTTAGTTAGGCCGCACTTGGAATACAGTGTTCAATTCTGGTTGCCACACTACCAAAAGGATGTGGAGGCTTTGGAGAGGGTACAGAAAAGATTTACCAGGATGTTGCCTGGTATGGAGGGCATTAGCTATGAGGAGAGGTTGGAGAAACTTGGTTTGCTTTCACTGGAACGACGGAGGTTGAGGGGTGACCTGATAGAAGTCGACAAGATTATGAGAGGCATGGACAGGGTGGATAGTCAGAAGCTTTTTCCCAGGGTGGAAGAGTCAATTACTAGGGGGCACAGGTTTAAGGTGCGAGGGGCAAGGTTTAAAGGAGATGTACGAGGCAGATTTTCTACGCAGAGAGTAGTGGGTGCCTGGAACTCATTGCCAGGGGAGGTAGTGGAAGCAGATGCGGTCGTGACTTTTAAGGGGCGTCTTGACAAATACATGAATAGGATGGGAATAGAGGGATATGGTCCCCGGAAGGGTAGAGGGTTTTAGTTCAGTCGGGCAGCATGGTCGGTGCAGGCCTGGAGGGCTGAAGGGCCTGTTCCTGTGCTGTAATTTCCTTTGTTCTTTGGTTTTTTTGCTCTCTTCTCATGCAGTATCATTTGTTGTTCTCTTTACAATCCATTTACAATTCAAAAAGCATTTAAAAAGCATTTAGATAAGTACGTGGATGGGAAAGGATTCAAGGGTTATGGGCCAAACTTGGGCAATTGGAGCTAGCTGGGAGGGCACATGGTCAGCATCGACGATTTGGGCCGAAGGGCCTGTTTCTGTGCTATATTGCTCTCTGAATCTATGAGTTTTCTTGCAAATCTGTCCTGATGAGTGTAGGAGATAAAGCTTCAACAACATGTCTCTTTATTCAGCAATATTCAACCTCTGTGCAACCAAATGAGTATAAGCGATTGCATTTCACTATGAAATCTAATTGTTATGATAAATGATTATCTGGTGAGATAGATTACAGCTATCTGCACATCATGTAGAATTTTAGGCGTGCGAAGAAAATGAAAAATTCTAATGAATCGTTAATGAGAAATGATTTGAAGCTAACATGAGTTGGTCATGATAAATTTGAAGCACAGTCTGGATGTTCCTCACTGTTCCTTGGAGGAGTTGCCTCTGATTTCTAATGTGGATGGTCTTTACCCAGCCCATTTTGAATGAAGACCTGGGGTAATTGATACAAGAGGCATGCCATCCTCTTGCGAGGAGAGAAATGAAGTTGGGCTGTGAGTTGAATTGGTTGCCTCTCTTGTACTCTTGGGTCAGCACTGGGGGGATGTGAAACCGCATTTACTGAAGGCCTGAGGAATGGTAAGAAGTTTCACAACACCAGGTTAAAGTCCAACAGGTTTATTTGGTATCACAAGTTTTTAGAGCGCTGCTCCTTCATCAGGTGACTCACCTGATGAAGGAGCAGTGCTCCGAAAGCTCATGATACCAAATAAACCTGTTGGACTTTAACCTGGTGTTGTGAGACTTCTTACTGTGCCCACTCCAGTCCAACGCCGGCATCTCCACATCATGCCTGAGGAATGGTATTGGTGATGGCTGTGGGTTGGCTTTGGAAGAACTTGCAGTAGAAGAGAATAGAAGAACAAAAATGAGTCATCATCCGATACAGATTGGTCTATCTGCGTTATGAATGATATGATCCATAGACGGAACACATAATCAATAAGCAACTGTAACAGAGGGCGGAATTTTCCCATCCCGCCTGCCGCGGCAATCGCAGCGGGCTGGAGAAAAGATTTGGTGGACTCTTTAAAGGTCCGGCAACCTTGGGCAGGAATTTCCAGCCTTGGGGTTTGAAAATCCCTCGGTGTACTCTTTTTCAGTGCAATTGTATTGAATGCAGGTTAATTGGATATTAAAACTGATGGAACTTCCTTCCTAATTCATGACTTTTGGCGGATCTTGACTCTCTGCAGCACTGCCAAAAGGTGGCGAGTCAGCAGCCATTTGTGGATCTGTCAGCATTTTCATTTCCATTGAGAATAATTGAAATAAAAATAAAGAGTGATTTAATTAATTTGGGATTCTGACTTGCTGTCACCCATTTTGCACTATCTCAGAAAGCCACGATCTACCCCCTTGCCCTCTCACGAGCAAGAAAAAAGCTATCTTAAAACGTATCTTATGTTGACTTGGAACAGTGGAGTTTTGCTGCATCGTGTTGAGGAGTAGAAGTGCCAATTAAGTGCCTCGCCTCACCAGTCCATTGGTGAAAATATACGCACTTTGAACAGAAATCACAAAAGCTAATTGCTGAATTCCTGTCAGCTAAATATCTGTTACACAAAAACTGTTAGTGCTAAGTAGTACATTGTGCTCCTTGAATCTGAAATGATAGTTATGTTTTGATAGTTTATTATCTGACGTGTCAGAACGTTTACATTTCCAACTGAATTAATTAGGTACATTGTAATATCTAAAAGAAGGATGTAGTGACAGAAAACTGCAACATGCTCTATCAAATGGAACTGTTCATTAACCATCTCGATATCTCAACTGAAGTGGTTGCATATTGTGATTACAAGGGCCTTCACATTTATGCCCAATAAGATGTGTAATCCAGACACAAACAAATTACATGGTCGATGAGAATGCAGCAATTCAGACACAAGGGAATTTGGCGCATAACGACAATTTTCCCAAGTCGCCTCAAAATCTTCCCCGGAACAAATCTCCACCCAGAAAACTGGCCACATTTGTAAATTCCAAATGCATCCTCTAATTAAATTCGTTCGGGGGTTCTTTTTGCATCGCTACTCCATTTCCAGGCGCAGCAGGAGAGAGAATCATTCTTTTGGTGTTTTATCATTATTTTGTGAGCGTTTAATCCTTGCTGAGATCAGCTCTGTATTTTCTTTATCTCCTAATGCATTTTTATGGCATAAGTATAAGTCGCATTAAAAATTGAAAAGCTTCACCGATTGCAGGTTCTTAAACATGCTGTGCCAGATGTGCATGAGTGATGGTTAAATGAGTTGAAAGTTAAGTTTTCATACTTAAAGGGGAAAATATATCATGCGAGTTCAGTGCTTTCCTTGGGCCCTGATTGTTGACACAAATTTATGCTTCGTTTAACTTTGGCCATGTTCTAATGAAATTGGCAAACTGTTTGGGAGTCGCTTGATATCAGCAAAATGGGAGCAATGTAAGGGCCATATTTTTGGGTCTAACTTCTGCGCTGCGTTTAAAGGAGTGAACCTTCGGCCAAGTTTCGATGCTGCATTCAAAATGTGCTTTGTCAGGTACCACACGAATCAGAAATACATGTTGACAACGCCATTAAACTTATATCCTTCCTCCAAAGGCACATCCTAGATTAAGGTATTTTATAAACTCAACAATACATCCTTGGTTTTGTTTTCTCAATTTATTAATACAAACTTGAAATTAGATTCTGCCACATTCATCAGTTGGGCACTACCTGTCCAATAGGGTAGACAGGAAGAATGCTCTCATTACAAGACCGTGGGTGGAATTTTACAGCCTCTCCTGCAAGTGGGTCCTGCCCAAAGTTAATGGATTTTTGTTCAGCTCTCTGCATTTTCCTGTGCTGCCCCTGTCATAACGGGTTCACGCAATTCCCACCATATTGATATAGGGATCCAGGGCCAGCACTTAAAACAGACATTAGCTTCTTTGGCCAGAATGTTACCACACCGTTCACGCCGGCGGGATTTTCCCATCCCGCTGCAGTGAACGGAGATTTGGCTGGCTGACAAATTCTCTGACCTCGCTGCAGCGGGAATGTGGCATGAACAGCCAGTAAGATCCTGTCTTTTAGAGGCCAAAATTTGAATGGAGACAGCACGAGCCTATGCGGTATAACTGGCAGTCTCTAACAGAAGCTGGAAGCTGCTACTAAAATAAATTAGTTACTTAAAAAAAATGATTTGGAGTCAAGAAGTGTAAGAGTGTTCCTCATAGCGCCGTCTGAAAATTACTGATTACAGCCAGTCACTTCTCATCCTGTCCTTTTATTTGTAGTGCAGTCACTCAAAATTCAAAGCTTCATTTCTGGCAATCTGTCTTGGGACACCCTGGTGTGTGCAGCTCAACACTGGCCTTCCTTCTATCAATGAAAGTTGAGGAACACACAGCAAAGAAATCCATTTCACATGGGGTGTCTTCATCTGGTGCCTATGATCCAAGCCCCACTATTGATGTGTCTTTGGCCTATCCATTCAGGTGCAGTGATTGTTCATGGCCAAGGCTTGCCCTGACGTGCTCTGGACCTGATGGGCCATCTGGACCTGAAGAACAATACTCTGCAGCAGTTATAGAGCTACATGTATTAAATGAGAGGCTGAAGCTCAGGTTGTTGCCTTTTGTGAAAGAAAAATCAAAGTACCTGTTGGAAATGTATTGAAAAACGTACATATACGAAACCTACATGGCTTTTGGTGCTGTGGGATCTTTTGATGAAAATGTGGAGCAATGGAGCTGCTATCTTTGATGTTTTGACTATTTGTTGCAGACAAACAAAATAGTTGAAGATATTAAGGTGCCCACGGATCGCCCCCAATTGCCCCTGTCCCCCCAATAGGTCCTGCCATCCCCCCCGGCCCCACCCCCTTGGCATTGCCCGATGCCTGTGCGAGTTTGCCTCTTGGGCAGTCCAGGGTGCCAGGCTGGCATTGCCAGGCTGGCACTGCTCAAGGGGCACCCCGCCCTCATTTATTCCCCACCTCCTGGGAGGGCCTCAGTGGCCTCTCTTCACTCCAGCAGGGTTGGCCGCATGTTCCCCCAAGTGGTTGCAAACCTCGCTGGAGTGAACCACTCATGGCAGGGTGGGGGGTGTGGGCGGGGCGGAGGGGGGAGGCGAGAGGCTAGCGGCCCAGAGACTTCAGTTGATTACTCTTGAAATCTTCGGCTTGGAGATGGGGGCCCAGCGGGAAGCCTGCGCAACGGCCTCTGCTGATGTCTTTTGGCCCGCCATGCTGCTAAAGCAGCACAGAGGGCCGGGAGAATCACCCCCAGCACCTTTGATGGTGCAGTGGTCTCAGAATTAAGTTGAAGTGTCTAACTTAGATTGTGTGCTTAAACCTTTGGGTTGGGGCTTGAAACCACAACCCTCTGGGTATGAGGTGAGAATTTGAGCAGATGACCTAATCTGACATTGGGTGGGATTTTCCAGCCCCTGCCACCGCAGGGTGATTTCAGGCAGCTGAGGCAGGTCACCATTGATGCCCTTGTGGGATCACCTGGTCCTGCCGATATCTACCCCACTACCCATCTTGGGGAACCAAGGAGATGGGGGGGGGGGGGGTAGGATTTTTTTTGGCGGGATTGGAAGATCCCACCAACTGGAAGGGTCAGAAAGTCCCACCACACAAAACCATCGGCAGAATTTTCCATTCCTGCCCAAGTCAATGGAGTTTCGAAAGGCTCGCCTCAGTTTTCTGCCCCGTCCTCACCATAAAATTCCGCCCAATAAGATTACACTCACACGGCGCGATGTTACCTGCCATTCATACTACGCTCCTGCTGCAGCGAGGTCGGAGACGTTGGCTGCCCGTTTACTGCAGCGGGATGGGAAACCCCACTGGCATGAACGGTGATAGGATTCTGGCCAAAATGCACAAAGGTGAGACACACCAGTGTTTCATAGAAGCATAGAATCCCTTCAGTGCCGAAAGAGGCCATTCGGCCCATTGAATCTGCACCGATAACAATCACACCCAGGCCCTATTCCCGTGTATTAACCCCATTAATCTCCCTGACACTAAGGGGCAATTTAGCATGGCCAATCAACCTAACCTGCACACCTTTGGACTGCGGGAGGAACCGGAGCACTCGGAGGAAACCCACGCAGACATGGGGAGCATGTGCAGACTCCTCGCAAGTGTTCTCTGAACACTTTCTATATAAACAAAGAACCTCCATTTGGAATAACTTGAAGTTTGTATTTTAGGGTGGGAATAATATCAAAACTGGGACGATTAGCCTGTGAAGGTTGACACCTCCAAATTTGAAAATCTCACATTAATTATTTAAAGAGCACCTGATTTCAGTCAAGCCTGAATAAATTCTTAACTGTTTTGTAAGGAAATGTTGGAATGGTTATGATTTTGTTGAATTTCAACTTGAAAATGTTTATCCAAATAAAAAAATCAACACCTCCTTCTGATGGAACTACCAGACAAAAAATGACATCGAAAAATCTGCTGCAGACTGCACGTAAACCTAAGTAGTAGATTCAATGTCCGATATTAACTGAACATTAAAAAATTGAATCTTGTTCAAGTTTATCACTTGAATCGTGAAATAGGACTTGATGGTAAAGAATGCAAAATGATTCGGTCCAATGAAATCCTGTAAAATTGAATTGAATAGTTCAGGGTTTAGTCCAACAGAACTCTACACAGACAATACGTGACTCGTTCGAATTCTATATGATGTGAGCTTGTGGGAAGAGGTTTGATCTTTTTATTCTTTATATTGGGAATATACTGGACGCTTTGCAGCATTGGGAAATTATGCAGCGAGGATAACTGTGAAAGTGTGACTATTACATTTAAACTGTATACAGTGGATGTGAATCGAGTTGAATGGCTGTGAGTAAAAGCTGTTTGTGGGCAGCAAGGTGGCACAGTGGTTAGCACTGGTGCCTCACAACTCCAGGGAACCAGGTTCAAATCCCACCTTGGGTGACTGACTGTGTGGAGTTTGCACATTCTCCTCGTGTCTGCGTGGGTTTCCTTCAGGTGCTCCGGTTTTCTCCCACTGTCCAAAGATGTGCAGGTTAGGTGGATTGGCCATGGTAAGTTGCCCCTTAGTGTCAGGGGAGTTAGCGAGGTAAATATGTGGGGTTAAGGGGATGGGGCCTGGGTAGGATTGTTGTTAGTGCAGGCTTGATGGGCCAAATGACCTCTTCCTGCAGTGTAGGGATTCAATGATTCAGGAAATGGATTTCTTTAATGGATATACTCACTGTAGAAATAATGCCAAACTTATATCAGATAACATATTTAACAGTGGATTAACAGCTGTGACTGTTGGATGTTGCTCTTTCATTATATATATATACGTGGCTGTTCAGCCCATTACATAGAAATCATAGAAACCCTACAGTGCAGAAGGAGGCCATTCGGCCCATCGAGTCTGCACCGACCACAATCCCACCCAGGCCCTACCCCCACATATTTACCCGCTAATCCCTCTAACCTACACATCCCAGGACTCTAAGGGACAGTTTTTAAACTGGCCAATCAACCTAACCCGCACATCTTTGGACTGTGGGAGGAAACCGGAGCACCCGGAGGAAACCCACGCAGACACGAGGAGAATGTGCAAACTCCACACAGACAGTGACCCGAGCCGGGAATCGAACCCGGGACCCTGGAGCTGTGAAGCAGCAGTGCTAACCACTGTGCTACCGTGCCGCCCTACCACTGTGCTACCGTGCCGCCCTAGAATCCTAGAATCCTAGAATCCTGACTGTGTAGAAAGCGACCATTCAGCCCATCCAATCTGCAGTGACAACAATCCCACCCAGGCCCCATAACCCCTCATATTTGCCCTGATAATCTCCCTGATGCGAAGGGACAATTAAGCATCGCCAATCAACCTGTCCCGCACATCTTTGGGTGCAAACCGGAGCACCTGGAGGAAACCCACGTAGACTTGGGGAGGATGTGCAAACTCCGCACAGTTACCCAAGGCTGGAATTGAACCTGAGTCCCTGGCGCTGTGAGACAGCAGTGCTAACCACTGTGCCACCATGCCGCCCCATGCTTGCATCATTGGCTTTACAGTACAATACCGCTCATGACAGGAGGGGTGCTCACAATATTTGCCCAAGGGCTGTGAACCCTCTGGAGTCAATGGGGCTGGTTTGTGTGATGGCCTGGGCTGCGTTCACAACTTTTTGTAGTTAGATCCTCTCTTCTGCTCTATCCATGAAATTATTTTCTCCAACTATTTATTCAATGCTCTTTTGAAAGTCATTGTTGAATCAGTGTGTTCCAGCCTATCAGACAGTGGCTGTCCAAATTCTAAACACTCAACAAATTTTAATCAATTTTTGTCATCATGTCACTGCCCGAGAGTGTGGTGGAGGAGATTCAATTGGGGCATTCAAGAGATAATTGGATTATTATCTTAAAAGGAGGAGTGTGCAGGGTCATCGGGAGAAGGTGGTGATGACACTCATTTGGAGAGCTAACACTGACACAATGGGCTGAATGGGGTGTAACAATTCTGTGATTCCGGGTTCTTTATCCATCACTTTTATGATCTGTCCTCTTGTTATTGTTAGTGCTCCTTCAACCATTGGAAACAGTTACAAATTATTTACTTTGGCCAGAATTGTACCATCCCATTCGCCACGGGAATCGGAGCGGGTGAAGGGCGGATCATGGAAAAGTCCATTGACCTCGGGTGGAATTTTACGGTTTCGGGATGACCGAGACCATAAAATCCCGCCCTTTATCTAAAACCTTCATGATTTGAAATGTTTCTATCAAATCTCTTCTTAACCTTCCCTCTTCTAAGAAACCATGCCAATATTTCTCTTCTGGGTCCTGTCTAAAGTAGTTATGTACTTCCTAAACTTCCTCAGAATTAGACACAATAGTTAGTCTGGACCTTGTCTTCCAGGTCCAAAGGGAGGCAGCTGTACCGCAACATGGCAGGTCAACAGTTGAAGCAGGGCAGGTCCAACTGGAGGGGCAGCAGTTTAACATTCTCTGAGGGAGGATCGAGGGAAAGCAATGGATTGACCAGGGCAATCATAGAGCAGTCCGTTTGCTAAACATTTACTGCTGATGCCACAGAGGGGGTCGAGGATTGTTGTAGTCCGTGGTGCATTGTACATGCCAAAGGGAAATGAATTGCCATGCGATGGCATGGAGGAGTTGCTAACCTCTTCAGAATGTGATGATGAAGGGAGGAGCATGAGAAAGGAGGCAAAAGATATTGCAGCACCAGTCCAACATGACAGGATCATGGAGAGACATGTCAAGGCTTCAGAAAAAACACATCTCTAATTGTTTTGCCCAGAAATTGAGCTCCTTCACGGCCATCAGTACTTTGCCTGCAAACCTTTGCTTGCTCTGAATGTGCTGCAACCCATGCCAGCCTACATCTGGATCCACCTTATTACCCATGTTCTCTACCTTCTAGAAGGTCCAGGGAAGTGGACCTTTGTCATCCGTGGTTAAAAGAAATGACTGCCCCCAAGGATACTGGCTTTGCTCTGGCAAATAAGTCACCGAAACTATTACGAGCATCATTGTGCCCCTTGCTAACAGTGAGGGTGACATGGGTGCATGGGCAGCATATCACTTCTCACAGTTGTACGTACATATCTTCAGCCAATCTCCTTGGCATGTCATTGATGGGAAGGCAAGCAGGTTGCAATGCCCTGAGAATACAAATCAAGCCACACACACACACACATTACTATCCAATAAAGACTGACCTCTAGCACACTGCCTGCCACAGGATTACCAACACAAGTCACCTTCAATCAGCAACGAGTGGCAAACATGAAGCATGACAGGAGTGCAATATGCCGACTGAATGAGGATGTCCCAAAAAATGCACATTATCACGTGAACAATCTATAATATGGAATTTAGAAAAATGTGCATAGCTTTTACATTTTGCCTTTTTGCAGCCTGCCCGAACTTCAATGATGTCAACTGATAGCAGGGGAGAGCTCTGTCCCTGCTGCATTGTTGCATGGACCTGCCAGTTGCACTGACAATTTGAATTGAAATTCTAAGCTTTACAGTTCCTGACAAGTGACCAGCTGCGGTGCCCAATACTGGCCCGACCACCAGGAAATCATCGAATCCCTACAGTGCAGAAGGAGGCCATTCGGCCCATTGAGTCTGCACCGACACTCCGACACAGTGGACGGAATTTTACTGCCTCGCCCTCCTCGGAATTGGGGTGGGCGAGGCTCGCAGAACGAAATTCTCCATTGGCTTCCGGTGGGATTTTATGAGCCTCGCCCGAGCAAGGTCGTAAAATCTCGCCCTAGTGTCTTACCCAGGCCCTCTCCCCCACCCTATCCCTGTAACCCCACACATTCACCGTGGCTAATCCATCTAACCTACACATCTGGGGACACTCAGGGGCAATTTAACATGGCCAATCCGCCTAACCTGCACATCTTTGGACTTGATTAAATTCTGCCTTAAGCTTGGAATTCACTCACACGCACATTCCCCTCCCTCACTTTCACATCACAGTTGTACCTGTGATCTTTCTCACCAATTCAGAGCTTCTTCAATCTTCCACCCAATTATTTCAATTGTTTTTTTTGTGTGGGATGGTTATAATTTTCCCTTCAATTCGGTTCAGGGATCCCAAGAAGAATAGAGGTCGCTGTTTGATCTTCACTTAATATTACTGTTTTAGCGATCATAATATTTATTTTCCAACAAACCTTTTATTTCTAATTGTTCATTTCCTCTCAAATTTGGTGCACCCTTTCATGCACTGAAATATTGTTCATGTTGCGTTGATAATTAAATTGGGCTATCATCCAATCAAGAAGATGACAATTGAATGCTTTGATATTGATCTGAACTAAGACCTTTTATATCAAATGCATTGCTGAAATGTTTACCCTTGATATTCAACAAACAGCTGACTGAATTGTTGTACTAAATGTGCCAATATACTCATTTTAACATTTGGTGTTAAGGTCATAGAAAAACATTGTGGTGGCAGAGAGTATGCCAAGCCAATAGGGCGGCACAGTGGCACAGTGATTAGTACTGCTGCCTCACAGCGCCAGGGACCTGGGTTCGATTCCCGGCTCGGGTCACTACCTGTGTGGAGTTTGCACGTTCTCCCTGTGTCTGCGCGGGTTTCCTCCGGGTGCTCTGGTTTCCTCCCACAGTCCAAAGATGTGCAGGTTAGGTGGATTGGCCATGCTAAATTGCCCTTTCGTGTCAGGGGGCCTAGCTAGGTTAAATGCATGGGGTTATGTGGATAGGGCCTGGGTGGGATTGTCGGTGCAGACTCGATGGACTGAATGGCCGCCCTCCTCACTGTAGAACTCTATGATAACAATGTGCTCTCTTCTGATGTGAGAGGATAAGGGTTCATTCATATCCACAGTTACTGTCTGTGATGTTCTTTATCTCACCTTTGGTCAGGTGCACAGAGGCATGGACAATCCCTGGCTCTGCAAAGCTGACCTTTAAAAATGGCCACCCGCAGTCATGATTTTTATTCTGGGGAAGGGTGGGCTGGATTGGCAGTTGGACCCTCTGTCCTTGGCACGAGTACGCAGGTTGCCGGGTGTGGAGATGGGCTGGGTGAAAGGTCTGCCTCTGCCCTCCAGCACTTTGTTGAATTAAATTAAAAAAGAGTTCAAAACAAAATCAGCCCTCACCTTACCCCCCTCCACATTGCACATTCCCCGTGCCCCATCTATACCAATCTATGCCACCTCATGCCTCCACTCACTCCTGCACATATCCCCTCTGCCAATCCATTGCCTCTCGACCCATCCTCCATGCTCCCTCATGCCCCTTATGCAAACTCATCCCCCTTTATCCAACCTCCGTGGCCCCCATACCTCTTTGTCTCTCCACATCCCCGTGATCTTTTGCAACCCCGATACTAACTTAATGCCAACCCATGCCCCCCAACCACCACTTTTATGCCCATGCCCTCCAATTTTCAGACTACTTTTTGAGAGTTCTTTGGCAGCTTTGACAGCTCCAATGAATGTTGACATTTCCAATAGGTTTCAACAGTTCTTTGATAACTTCGCAATTCTTTGACGCCTTTGACATTTCCAATGAGTTTATCCACTTTTTACGCACAACCATGTTTACTTTTAACAATCGCAAAGGGTGCGTCACCTTTCCCAAATAGTGTTTCTTTCCCCTAAGGATGTCTGACCTCTCCCAAAGGGCACCTTATCTCTTCCAAAGGTGTCCTGGAACCACAGTCAAAGTATTCTCTGAGTGAGCAAGAGAGGGACAGACATTGTTAGCAGAATATGAAATAGGTTGTAGCAGAGGCCTTCAGCTCAATGGCTGTGGAAATGCTTATTGTTTTGTATCAGATTTTGTATATTTTTCCTTTCCCATTCCATCTGGCATTTCCGGAACAAAAAAGGTATATGCTCGAGTAACATCTCTGCGGTGGAAGTTGCAGCTTTACAGAGCTTGAGGAGACCTGCGCCATTGGTCTCTGTATCATACCAAAATCTAAATGTTAGCAGCACAAATCTGCTGAATTATGGCAAACCTCACAACCTGGAAACTGCTTTAACCAGTGGGCTAAACAATGTAAAAATACATAACAGTGAGTGTGAGAGCTGATAAAGAGTCCAGTTGTTAAGGGCTGCAAAGTTGAAAGGTTGAACCTGGATGAGAACTTCAGGTGGCACTTGGGGCGGCAAGGTGGCATAATGGTTAGCACTGCTGACTCACAGTCCCTGGGTTCGATTCCCGGCTTGGATCATTGTTTGTGTGGAGTTTGTACGTTCTCCCCGTGCCTGTGTGGGTTTCCTTCGGTTTCCTCCCACAGTCCAAAGATGTGCAAGGTTAGGTGAATTGGCCTTGCTAAATTCTCTCTCAATGTACCCGAACAGAAGCTGGAGTGTGGCGACTAGGGGATTTTCACAGTAACTTAAGAAACCATAGAAACCCTCCAGTGCAAAAAGAGGCTATTTGGCCCATCGAGTCTGCACCGACCGCAATCCCACCCAGGCCCTACCCCCATATCCCGACATATTTACCCACTAGTCCCTCTAACCTACACATCTCAGGACACTAAGGGGCAATTTTAGCATGGCCAATCAACCTAACCCAACATCTTTGGACTGTGGGAGGAAACCGGAGCACCCGGAGGAAACCCACGCAGATACGAGGAGAATGTGCAAACTCTACACAGACAGTGACCCAAGCCGGGAATCGAACCCAGGTCCCTGGAGCTGTGAAGCTGCAGTGCTTACCACTGTGCTACCGTGCTGCAAACTTCATTGCAGTGTTAATATAAGCCTACTTGTGACTAATAAATAAACTTAAAACAAAGGTGAGAGACCATCATGGAACCATTTTAAGAATTTTTAAATATCAATTGTGGGATGTAGGCATCTCTGGCAAGGCCAGCATTTATTATCTCTCCTGAATTGGCCTTTGAGAATGTGTGGCGAGCCACCTCCATGAATGAAACCAAGCGGCTTGGTAAACCGATTTAAGGGAGTTGTTAAGAATAAATCCCACTGTTTTTAATCTGGAGTCGCATTCAGGCCAGACCAGGTAAGAGCACTAGGTTCTCATTCCTAAAGGGATATTAATAAACCAGGTTTTTTTTTACAACAATCTGTTAGTTTCGTGGTCACTATTTCTTCGATTTGTTTCTTCGGTCAAATTTATTTAATTTTTAAATAAATCCCCAGCTGCCATGCTCAGTTTTGAATTCACGGACCATTGGCCCAGGCCTTTGCATTGTTAGTGGAGTAACATAACCATTCTATTTACAGGGAGATGGTGATGCAGTGGGCTCGTAATATAAAGATCCAAGTTAGCCCCGTGGGGCAGAGGTTCAAATCCCACCATGGCAGCTAATTAATGAAAACCAGTGATGGATGCAAAAACTAATCTCAGTAATGTGGTTCACTAAGGTTCCTTTGGAAAGGAAATCTGCCATCCTTAACTGGCTGACGTGACTCCTGACCCAAGGCAATGTGGCTGACTTTACCTGCTTCAAAGAGCAATTCCAGATGGGCAACAGATGCCAGTCTTGCCAGTGATGTGGAGATGCCGGCATTGGACTGGTGTGGGTACTGTAAGAAGTCTCACAACGCCAGGTTAAAGTCCAACAGGTTTATTGGGATGAGACCCTCACCTGATGAAGGAGCAGCTGGACTTTAACCCGGTGTTGTGAGACTTCTTTCTAGTCTTGCCTGTGACTCCCAAATCCCGTGAAAGAATAAATTTTTAAAGATGTAACTGGCCCACAACATGGATTTCTCACTTGTTAACCAGACCATACGGAAAAATCACCAGTCTCTGCAGTAGGGAAGGCATATAGAGATAAAGACTATGAAAACTATGTGGGAGCTGTGCTCCTTACCAAACACAAATCCTATAACATGGTTTTTTTTTAATGTATCAGCAGAATTATTCCCAGTTTTTTCTTTATTGAATTGCACCTTTCAATGGCTTTGACATAATTGTTTTGGTTTTTGTAACTTTAGGTTGCAATCAATCAAAGGTGACTGAAAATGCAGTTACTATCAGCATTTGTATTAGCAAGAGCTGGAGCAGTAATTGGAAAGGCCACTGAGATTGTAAAAAGTATAATAAACACAATTTCTGTTT
Source organism: Mustelus asterias (assembly GCF_964213995.1). NCBI lineage: Eukaryota > Metazoa > Chordata > Chondrichthyes > Carcharhiniformes > Triakidae > Mustelus > Mustelus asterias. The sequence goes on from NC_135816.1 coordinate 20,567,992, forward strand.
TGAAAGCTTGCAATAAGGGAGGATCAGCGGTATTGATTAAACCATTATCTGATGTGACCATGTCTTGCATTCAATTAAAAGTTGTTCGTAGTAAATTTTTGAGGAGACATGAGGGACTTGCGAGTATCTATAGTGTTACACACAAGAGCACTGAATGGCCCAAATGTTTACAACCTGCAGTTATCAGAGTACAGATCAAAAACTTGTTGGAGCTGCGATTTGGAGCTTCCGAAATGCAATAAAGATTTAGTCCAGTTTGAAGATTATCAGTTGAGATTTATTTAAATTATTTCATGGGATGTGCGCATCATTGGCAAGGCCTTCCCCTAATTGCCCTTGAACTGAGTGGCTTGCCAGGCCTTTTCGGAGGGCAGTTAAGAATCAACTACATTGCTGTATGGTTTGGAGTCACATATAAGCCAAGACAGGTGAGGATGGCACGGTGGTACAGTGGTTGGCACTGCTGCCTCACAGCACCAGGGACCTGGATACAATTCCGGACTCGGGTGACTGTCTGTGTGGAGTTTGCACGTTCTCCCTGTGTCTGTGTCGGTTTCCTGCAGGTGCTCCGGTTTCCTCCCACAGTTCAAAGACGTGTGGGTTAGGATGATTGGCCATGCTAAATAGTGGGGGTTTGGGCTGGCCAGTGGGGTGTTGGGGGTTTCGGGACATGTTCGTTGAGGCCAGCGATCGGGTTGTGGGGTATTCGGAGAGCCAGTGATGGAGGGTTCCGGGATTAGTCAGCAATTGAGCTGCCTGCGATCGGGGGGCCGGCAGCGCAGGGCTACGGCGCATGCGCCAATCTCGCAGTAGATGTTTATTGTGATACTGGGAACCATCACCCTCATATTCGCAGTAACGTTAGGGAAGCAAGATGTTATAATTTTAATTGGATCAGTAGGGGCTACGGCACATGCGCCAATCTCTGGCTACAACAGATCAGCATGCTCAGCGCTATGCTGCCGACCTCTCCAGCGGGAATTAGCCCACCCCCTGATTTACGCTGGTGCACTCTGCAGTACACAGAGTGTGGGAGATTCATTTTCAAAATCCCGCTGCAGAAAACAATGGGATTTACTCCAGTTTTTACGCGAATTCGGCACTTAGAATATTTTTGGGACAGTCGCCCCCGCGAAATTGCTACTGGTCCAATTAAAATTATAACATCTTGCTTCCCTAATGTTACTGCAAATGTGAGGGTGATGGTTCCCAGTAACACAATGAACATCGACTGCGAGACTGACCTGAAGAGTTTGCAAGGTGTTCCACAAACGCTTTCCAGTGGAATATTTATGAAGTTTGGATGCCACATTCTCCAAACGCCTCAGGCTCCATTGTGAACCATTCCTTTTGCCCCTCTCATGTTCTGTGACTATGGTGCCATATCCTCATTTTTTAAAATTGGCTGAAGGTATGCTTGCTAATTTTAATGAGCATGCAAGAAATGCAAATGCGTGCAAAAGGGCTTCCCACCAATTATTGTTGGAAAGCTTGATCCACTTTTACCATTCCGAGAATTTCATTCCAAAAGCCCTTCCTGCCATTGGGATTCTGAATTTTGGTCTCACGTGCAATTAAGTTCCTATGATTGAGATTGGCCGATTGGAGTATGAACTCCTTGATTAAGGATCCAATTGATGGGCCAATCAGGGAGTCTTTGCCTTGGACTTTACCGGGTGTGTCAGTTCCTCTGACACCCCCAGAGGTGGATTGCTAACTACTGACACTCTGTGTACTGCTGTTAGAGTTGTAAATAGAAGGAGTTTTCTGAAGGGACTTCTGCCTCCGAAGACTTATTACAGTTCCCATTTCTGTCTTTCGCCCCGCTCCCAGGAGCAGCGGAAGATTTTGCCCATTGACACAAATCTGATGTAATTTGACACTTAGAATTTTCGAGCTTTGGACCCTAACAAACAGCACATCATACAATATATTGAGACTAACAGTGAGAGCATAAGATTACATTATTGCTGTTGTAATAAACCTTTAATGGATTGTAGCATCTCATCACTAGAAGCAAATTGGATCGTATAATCCAATCTCATGGTGACTGCACAGAACAGCTTTGAGGACGTCAGCAGCAGAGTAGTGCGTGCTGTGTTCTGCTCACAGGCCAAAGTGAAACTGAGACTGGCTCACATGACACACTTGGATTTGTTACGATCACACCAGACGTTATTTGCTGAACAAGACAAATCCCAGAAGGCAACTTGTCTTGCTGATCATAACCATTTTTTTTTGTATTCTGAAAATGAGGAAAAAACTATTGATCTATGACTCTATGACTCTATCTCTGAAGCATTTAATTTCAGAAAAAAAAGATTTATTAACAGGAAGAAAACTTCAGCACAAACCCAATCGGTTAGAACACGGAAGTAAACAACTTCTTGGTAATGTTCCTCGATAGATTTTTAACTCCAAAAATCCAGTAGTATTACCAAAGGAAGAACCGTTGTCACTATGATAAAGGTATGTTATTTGACTCGAGAACCCTTTCTACTCTGCTGTGGAAACCTAAGAAAAGTCAGACATAAGACTGCTTTCTGAAAACAAAATGTTTCTGGATGGCTGCTTTAGATTTTGCATCTTTTCTCAGCCCAGAGGTCCCAGGATCTCTTACCCACCCAGCCAGCATAACTCATCTCAACATCTCTGCTTAAATATCCTTTTACCCTTTCATCTTCAATTCTATTGTCCTCAGCACCTCTTTGAACTTAGTTACCAAATATATAAATACATTTTGTGCTTTCCTACTGTTTCTGCTTTTGGATCAAAAAAAATGTAATAAGCTTCCCTTGCATAGTTATGAAACAACTGTTTGTGCGGAGTCTGCACGTTCTTCCTGTGTTTGTGTGGGTTTCCTCTGGATGCTCCAGTTTCCTCCCACAGTCTGAAAGACGTGTTGGTTAGGTGCATTGGCCATGCTAAATTCTCCCTCAGTGTACCCGAACAGGTGCCGAAGTGTGGCGACTTGGGGATTTCCACAGTAGCTTCATTGCAATGTCAATGTAAGCTGACTTGTGACACTGATAAATAAACTTAAACTAAAAAAAAATTTTTAGACTAACACAAGATTCGATCAAAATATTTAGGGGAAGCAATGGCCTTGTGGTATTATTGCCAGACTATTAATCCAGAAACTCAACTAATGTTCTGGGGACCCGGGTTCGAGTCCCACCATAGCAGATGGTGGAATTTGAATTCAGTAAAAAATATCTGGAATTAAGAATCTACTGGTGACCATGAAACCATGTCAGAAAAACCCATCTGGTTCATTAATATCCTTCAGGGAAGGAAATCTGCCATCCTTACCCGGTCTGGCCTATATGTGACTTCAGAGCCACAGCAATGTGGTTGACTCTCAAGTACCCGTGGGCAACTAGGGATGGGGCAATAAATGTTGACCAGCCAGTGATGTCCAGGTCCCATGAAGAATAGAAAAATAACATCCAACCTCACACCTTTGAGTGATGGCATGCTGTTATTCCCTAAATGCATATTACAACATTGTTAGCTTCTAGCTATATTCTAACTGTCTTTATCTCCTTTAGTGTGGAGACAAATGTCCTGCGAGCTTTTTTTATTACGAGGAGGTGGAGAACACTAGCAACATTGTATTTATTGCGCAACAAAATACAGTTCAGTTCAGTTCATTTATTAGTGTCATAAGTAGGCTCACACGGGGAGAATGTGCAGACTCCGCACAGACAGTGACCCAAGCCAGGAATTGAATACATGTCCTGAGGAGGTGGTGATGGGCCTTTTTAAGTCTCTGTCCACCTGATGGTTTTGGACAGGAAATTCCTGGATGTTTGCACGTTGACAGTGTAAGACTGACAATGCATATCCGTGCCAGGGTGATATGAGACTTGGAGATCACAATTCTTGCATGACATTGCTGCTCATAACCTTCTTGGTAGGGCTGGGAGACTTTGTTGAAGTAAGTATCGTGAATGTACTGCAGTGTCTTGTCGGTTCTATGTATTATAACCTCGGTGCACCAATGATGGAGAAAATGGATAGTAAAATGAACTGCAGGGGAAAGCATCAAATTGGTTTACCTTGGATGGTGCTGAGCTCTTTGAGCATTATTGTGCCTACACCCGTATAGATGGATGGTAAATATTTCATATAAGTCCTGACTCCAGCCTTGAAAGTGGTGAAAAGATGTTACATGCTCAAGAAGTGAACTACTCATTGCAGATTCTGAAATGGGTTCTGAAACAGCTTCTCCGCTTAAGCTTCAGTGATAACCTCCAAGATGATGGAAGACTCAGCAATTGTGATCCCATTGAAGACCTGAGGGTGGCGGTTAGGCTTTTTCTTATTTAGCATGGTCATTGCCTGGCTTTTGTGTGGCTAGGCCCATCAATTGTCAGCTTAAGCCTGAAAATTGTCCCTATTTCTGTTTAAACTGACATTCTTTTAAGAGTAAGAAGCCTCACCACACCAGATTAAAGTCCAACAGGTTCACTTGGTATCACGAGCTTTTGGAGCGCCGCTCCTTCATCAGGTGAGTGGACCCCGAGTTCTAGATGAAGGAGCAGCATTCTGAAAGCTCGTGATACCAAATAAACCTGTTGGACTTTAACCTGGTGTTGCGAAACTTCTTACTGTGCCACTCCAGTCCAACGCTGGTATCTCCACATCATGACTCTTTTAAGAAGTACCTCGATCTGCACCTTAAGTGCTGTAAGCTACTGGGCTATGGGCCGGGTGCAAGTAGGTGGGGTTAGAAAGGGCACCTGGGTGTCCTAGGGCAGGCATGGACAAGATGGGCCAAATGGCCTCCTTCTGTGCTGTAACGTTTTCATGGGTTGCTCAGAGGAATTGTGAATGGAGCAGAACAAGAGTATCATCTGCAAACAGACCCGTCTCCAATGTTATAAAGAGGATGGTCGTTAACGAACTAGCTGAAAGTGGCGAGGATATGGACACATTCCAAAGGGACTCCAGCAGCTTCTCAGAAATCGTGATGATTTGTCCTCTGAAAACCACAATCGCATTTCTATGTATCACATACAATTGCAGCAAATAAAGAGTTGCCTTTGACCTCCATTTTGCCAGCCTTCCTTGATGCTACATTTGGTCAAAATGCAAGCTTTGATGTCAAGGCAGCTTCCCCGCTCCACCCCTCTAGTGTTAAACTCTTTCATTCATACTTTGAATAAGGCTGCGACAAAGGACCTGGCATTTTGTGAACTGAATGTCGTTGGGCTGAGAGCAAGCTTCCTTAGTTACTGGGTGTCGCTTAATAGCATTATTGATGCCTTCCACCAGTAATTAGGAGGAGACCGTTAGAATGGTAATTCTTGGGCTAGATTCATCCTTTATTTTATGTACTTGATTGCTCCTCATTTGTTTGCTTCAATATTTATTTCTCCTATAAGTATATGTTCACTTTTTATGCCAGCATTCTCCATCTTGAATAGATTTTCACTTAAGTTTTCACCCACTATGAAATATTAATGATGCAGTCGACAGGCTTGCTGGCATTCAGCCACCATTTTGTGATCTATGCTTTGCCGAAAGCAATCTCCTAGGTCCTCATTTGACTCCATCTTCTCGTTTTTCTCTACATTCCGATCAATGATTTTTTTTTGTTGAAAATGATTACTTAATTAATATCCAAACCACAGGAAAAAAGATAACCTTGTGTGTTTGAATATTCTGCTCAGTGCTCAGCATCTAACAAACCTGGGATATCATTCATAAGAACAAACTTTTTTTTGTAAAAATAAAATACTGCAGATGCTGCAAATCTGAAACGAAAACAGAATATTCCGGAGGTATTCAGCAGGTCAGACAGCATCAGTCAAGAGAGGCGCGTTTAATGGGCACTATCATACCAGCCGTTCACGGGAATTCGGCACCCAGGCAAATCTCCATTCACGGTAGCGATGGGATGGGGAAAATCCCGCCGGCGTGAACGGCCCTAACATTCCCGCCCACATTTCAGGTCTACGATCCATCAGAACTGGGAAAAGTTAGAAATGTAAATAGGTTTAAAGTAAGTCAAAGGTGGGGGTGGGGGAATTAAAAAAGAAAAGGATAGGCTGGAGGGCAAAGAGCCTAAATGACGATATAAGGGCAGACTGAGTTGTAATGGCACGAGTAAACCAGAAAATGTGTCTGGAACCTTTTTGTTTATATTCCCGATGGTAGGGGAGTCCAGAACTAGGGGTCATAGTTTCAGGATAAGAGGTAAACCTTTTAGGACTGAGGTGAGGAGAAATTTCTTCACCCAGAGGGTGGCGAATGTGTGGAATTCACTGCCACAGAAAGTAGTTGAGGCCAAAATGTTGTCTGATTTCAAGAAGATATTAGATATGGCTCTTGGGGCTAAAGGGATCAAGGGGTATGGAGGGAAGGTGGGATCAGGATTATTGAGGATGATGATAAGCCATGATCAAAATGAATGGCAGAGCAGGCTCGAAGGGCTGAATGGCCTCCTCCTGCTTCTATGTTTTCCATGTTTCTATATGCTGCGCTGCCACATCTCTCAAATGCCCCAACAGGTTTCACAGGACAGAAAATTTCTCAGAATTTTGCAATGCCATCTTCTGTGAGCAAACACAGCAGCCACTTTTGGCACAGCAGAGTCTCATAAAACACAATTTGTTCATCAGTTTTTGGTTGTACTTGTTCAGAAAAATGCTAAAAATTACCCCGCTCTTCTTCAGTTGTATCTGGAATCTTGAACACCTGATAGCGAAAATATGTTGATTCTGCCTTTGCTGACACTGGCGTGGAAAGGATGTTATTTTTAACCACATAAATGTTGGCCTCAATTACAACCCCAAGTTCTGAAGTGGAAGCTGAGCATACAACTATTTAACTCCAAGATCATGGTAACTGAGTCAAGTTTACAGTTAGGTAAACATTGGGTAGCACGGTGGCACAGTGGTTAGCCCTGCTGCCTCACAGCGCCACAGACCCGGGTTCAATTCCCAGCTTGGGTCGCTGTCTGTGTAGAGTTTACACAATCTCCCCATGTCTGCGTGGGTTTCCTCCGGGTGCTCCGGTTTCCTCCCATAATTCAAAGATGTGCGGGTTGCGTGCATTAGCCATGCTAAATTGTCCCTTAGTGTCAGGGGGACTAGCAAGGGTTATGGGGATAGGGCCTAGGTAGGATTGTGGTCGGTGCTGACTCGATGGGTCGAATGGCCTCCTTCTGCACTATAGGATTCTATGATGCAGTTTGAAGCATTTTTTTAACTGAATGGCAGATAATTTATTATTAGTATTCACTCTGATGTTAAAATAGGCATTCACACTGGACACATGAATGAATTACTTCTTGTCGTACCTTCTTGTAACACCTTGGCACATGAATGAATTACTTCTTGTAGTATAGAAGCTGCTGCCTAGACCACAACCATACTTGAAGATGGTAGACCATTAAGAGAGATGTGACCATTTGCCATCTACCATGACAGAACTGGAAAGTAATCTAACAATTGACAAGCGGCCAGTTTCATACTTACTGTTAGGTGAACAGAGGCATTTGGAGTAAGGTACCTAAGGTTTCACCCTCACTAACAATTGAATCCTGATCTTTATTGTAGAATCATAACACAGAGCTAAATCAAATTTTTCATCGGTATAAGCCAAACTCAAGTGTACCATAGAAAGCATCCTCTCCGGATGTATCACAGCTTGGTATGGCTCCTGCTCTGACCAAGGCCGCAAGAAACTACAAAGGGTTGTGAATGTGGCCCAGTTCATCATGCAAACCAGCCTCCCATCCATTGAATCCATCTACACTTCCTGCTGCCTCAGAAAAGCAGCCAGCATAATCAAGGACCCAACGCACCGAGGACGTACTATCTTCCACCCTCTTCCACTGGGAAAAAGATACAAAAGTCTGAGGTCACGCACCAATTGACTCAAGAACAGCTTCATCCCTGCTGCCATCAGACTTTCCACAGACCTACCTTATATTAAGTTGATCTTTCTCTACACCCTATTTGTAACTGTAACATTACATTCTACACCCTCTCCTTTCCTTCTCCCCTATGTACTCTCTGAATGGTATGCTTTGTCTGTATTGGTTGTAAGAAACAATACTTTTCACTGTATCCCAATACATGTGACAATAATAAATCAAATCAAATCATTATTCTGCCAACCAGGTCATAATTTAGAAACTCAAGTTGGCGGTTCCTTCATTGTATTTTTCTTTGACAGAATACCTTACAAATGGCATAGGGATAAGAATCGGAGATTCTAGCCAAAGGAATTCCCAATCATTCTCTCATCGTGAGGTGTGGGAAGCTTGAGGCAAATGTTTCTTAAACAACACAGTTCACTAGAGGGATTGAAATCTACTCTTGTCCACTTGATCATTAAGCTGTTTGGCTGGAGAATAGTGGATCTCATGTTGGGTGGAGGAGGAATGGGAGGAAAAAAAGTTAACTAATTGTGCGAAGGGAATCTATTTCCATACAATGATACATTGAGCTATGGGTATAGTCCCATTGCTTTCTTCAAGTATTTTCATGTCAACTGCAGGAACACATTTATAATACAGAGCAGATGTGATCTGTATCACTTTCCCACCTCTCCTCTTGGTCTATTAGCATGAAAATATTTGCAAAATGAGTATCATTCACAATTGATTCATTTTATCATAGACATTATTCATTTTGAAGGTTAATGCAGAAATAATAATTCAGCACAAAGAATTGTTGGTGTTTGACACAATTTATTAAAATTGCAACATGAATTCCCATCGAGAATAAATAAATTATAAACTTCAAAAGGGACAGCCAGAACAACTAAATTACAAAGGGATTGGATAGGATCCCAGTGAAACTGAATTTTAACCGTAAATATGAAAGGGAATTGAATAAATATTAAGAGTAAAGTGATGTAGTGCGAGGAAGACATTGCATGCTTTAGCTTGAAAAATTCACACAATTACACCTCTTTCTCCCAAGGGTCTACAGTGTAATATCTTATTGTTAATATGTTTTAAAGGATTATTGTCATTCATGACAAAATCATTCAATAAGATCTCCCTTCCTGATATATATTAATGACCCAGGTTATGTTGTACAGGGCACAATTTCAAAATTTGCGGATGATACGCAAGTTGGAAGTGTTGTGAACTGTGAAGGGTTACACTTCAAAAGGGCACACACTTGCTGGTGGAATGGGCGGACAAGTGGCAGATGAAATTCATTGCAGAGAATTGTGAAGTGATTCACTTTTGATTGGAAGGATGCCGAGACTATACAAAGTAAAGGGCACAATTCTATCTGATTAACCTGATTGAGCTCTTCGATGAAATAACATGAAAACATCGAAGCATAGAAGATAGGAGGAGGAGGAGGCCATTTGGCCCTTCGAGCCTGCTCCGCCATTCATTATGATCATGGCTGGTCATCCAACTCAATAGCCTAATCCTGCTTTTTCCCCATAACCTTTGATCCCATTCGCCCCACGTGCTATATCCAGCTGCCTCTTGAGTACATTCAGTGTTTTGGCATCAACACAGAGCGTGTTGTTTTCTTAATTCCTTCACTGGATGTGGGTGTTGCTGGCTAGGCCAGCATTTATTACCCATTCCTAATTGCCCTTCAGAAGTTGGTGGTGACCTGCCTTCTTCAACCGCTGCAGTCCATGTGGTGGAGGTACATGATGAAGGAAGTGCATTAGATATTTTATATCAGACTTCCAAATGAGATTTGATATGATCATAAAAAATAGGACCATGAAAAGGCCATTCAGCCCTTTGTACCTGCTCCTCCATTTCTTAATATCATGGCAGATTTAACACTCACTAAACTCTACTTTCCTGCCTTCTCTCCATATCCCTTAATTCACCAACTGATTAAAAACCTATTGGTCTCAGCCTTGGAAATGTTCAAGGTCTCGGCCTCCACAGCTTCCTGGGGTAAAGAATTCCAAAGATCCACCACACTCTGAGAGAAGAAATTCTTCCTCAGATACATCTTAAATGATGCGACTGATGCTGTAGCTATGCCCTCTGGTTCTACACTCTCCCATGAGTGGAGACATCCTCTCAACTTTTACACTGTCTAAACCCCTAAGAATCTTATATGTTTCAATCATATCACCTCTCATTCTTCTCAACTCCCAGAAGTACAACCCAATCTTTCCTCATACGGCAGTCCCTCCACACCCAGGATCATCCCGATAAACCTCCTTTGTACTGCCTCAAATGATAATATAGAATATCTACAGTGCAGAAGGAGGCCATTCAGCCCATTGAGTCTGCATCAACCACAATCCCACCCAGGCCCTGTTCCCGTAATCCCACATATTTACCTTGCTAATCCCCTGACACGAGAGTCAATTTAGCATAGTCAGTACACTTAACCTGCACATCTTTGGAGTGTGGGAGGAAGCTGGAGCACCTGGAGGAAATCCACGCTGACTTGGGGATAAGGTGCAAACTCTACACAGACAGTGATCCGAAGCTGGAATTGAACCCGGGTCCTTGACGCGGTGAGGCAGCAGTGTGAACCGCTGTGCCACTGTGCTGCCCCTTATTCTTCGTTAAATAAGGGAAACACAACTGTACCACACAACATTCTTAGGGCCATATTTTTGTGGAGAAGACAGGGAGTTCAAGTTAGGAAACTTCTTGACTTGCCAGTCTATCGCCTTTGAAAAGGCCCCCACCCACCATATTTTCATCCTAGGGAGCTGGGAATGGGATGGAACCAGGTCTACTGCCTTTGAGATGAAGTCTGAGTAGCAAAAAAAGCAGGCGGATGGTGAGACTGGCAGACACACTTCCATTGACTGGGACTTCAGTTGAAATGAAGAATATCAGGCTCTCAAACCCTCAAGCCTCTCTGCTCACCTGCCCACATCCCCTTCATGCCCCTTCATAGCCCCCAATGTCCCTCATGCTCTTACCCCCTTGTGTTCTCTCAACAGAACCTCTTTCCTAATTTTATCTAAGTCATTAGTACTTATGTGGACCATGACCATTCTTTACGCAGAGAGTGGTTGGGATGTGGAATGGACTGCCTGCAGTGATAGTGAAGTCAGACACTTTAGGAACATTTAAGCGGTTGTTGGATAGGCATATGGAGCACACCAGGATGATAGGGAGTGCGATAGCTTGATCTTGGTTTGAGATAAAGCTCGGCACAACATCGTGGGCTGAAGGGCCTGTTCTGTGCTGTACTGTTCTATGTTCTATGACTGCTGGATCCTGCCCCTCCCATTGCAGGTTCTTCTACAGCCCAGAGCAGGTGTACTGAGCCCTGAAACTGGGCAGGCAGCACAGCTGTCAGGACTCAAGGAAAATACAGGCTAGATACAGAAGCTTAGAGTAAGCAACAGTATACTTGCTGCATCTATTTCTGTTACCTGAAGATAATATTAGTGGATCTACACCATTCCAGATCATCGCAAGCAGAGTTGAGGAGGTTCTATAGATGTGTGCCGAATTGTGGTGAAGCCCATGCCCGTGGAATTTGAGTTGGTTGTGCACGGATCAGGCAAAATCATGGAAGATGAGGAATTTTTTGTGATTATCTGGTGCGGTTGAAAGTGAATGGCCAGACCTCCATTCACTTTCAACCGCACTGGATAATCCCAGCCGCGAATGAGGATGGAAGATTTTGGCCTATAATTCTCAGTGAATCACAAAACCAAAACGTTGAGTTGTAGAATGATGATCAAATGAAGGGACTATCTCTCTGTCTTGAAATAATGATGGCGACCTATAGGTTATCATTCCTCACCTCAGTATTTTAATGAAAGTACTGATACTATGAACATTTCTCATTGACCAAGGTATAGGTCGTACATTCAGTGCTCATCCTACTCAAGAAATGTTTAAAGGAAAAATGTTTTTGCCTGCAATGAATTTTCAGTATAAAAGTGCTTGGTTAGACACACTGGCACACCATGGTAGGATAATCTCACTGACACTAGGAAAGTAGTCATGAATGTATTCTGCCAGAATAGGAGCTAATGTTGCCTTGCCTCTAACACAGAGTTGAGAAGAATGGTTGTGTTTTTTTTTAAATTTGCTCATGAAATGTGGGCATCACTGGCAAGGCCAACAGTTTATTGCCCATCCCCAGTTGCCCTTGAGAAGGTTGGCAGCATGTTGACCTGCCAGCTATCTCATCCTCTGAGTCAGACCCAGCAGGAACCTATTCTCATTCTGCTGACAGTAGACAGATTCAGGTCTGGATTTTCTGCCAGTGCCATACAAACTAGGCCTCAGGAGTGTCTGGTGGGGGGTGCGGGGGGGGGGGGGGGGGGGGGTGGTTGATGAGAAGTCATTACAAAAATCTTTAATAAATGTAAGATATTGACTTTTCTGATGCAGTGTCATTTTCCACATCTTGAACAACTGGTGGAAGGTTCACACAACAACTTTTCAAGGCTGACAGTGGCCCCTTCAGTACAGCAAGTCATAAATAAGATATTGCATCTTGCACAGCAGTGAGAAATATAAAACTGTATGAGCTTTTTTTTTGCTTTCAATCTATGGCTGGTAATCTAGTGCTGCAATGTAATACTCTTGAACCAGTCTGTATGCTGAATAGATGCCATTACTTCATTCTCCCTGAAGGAAAATGGCAACTATAGTATGTAAAATATGCATGTAGGTATCAGGAATGTGTGTGTGTGGGGGGAGGGGGGGGGGTGATATTTCTGTTATCTGATCAAAATAAATATAATTCTTATCGAAAACAAGAGTAGTATGCATCACCGGTGTGACAATATCATTGCATCACTAATGAGACATGGTCTGCACAATTTTAACATCTTCCCACAGGATATGGAGATAAAATTGATCTTTGGAGTCAGTGCAAAATGATGGACAGCAAACTGGAATCTCGTTCCATGCCCTGCACTAGTTTTCGTTTGCATTGAAGTCAAATAAAAGGAAATCGAGTGGGGTGTAATTTGTGTTACCAATTCAGCATCACCTATTCTGAGCTACTGCCCAAAAACAATTTCATCTCCTTTAAAGGAAAGCGTGTGAGAGAGTTTGATGCTGCTGTCGGCGACCTTCCTCCCGTACTGTAGACTTACACTGACAACAAAAGTTTAACGGGGAAATTCTCCCGTCGCACCCGCCACGAGAATCGTAGTGGGCGGGAGGGCGGACCACGGAAAGGTCCATTGACCTCAGGTGGAATTCTCCGGTTTTTGGGCGAGCGCGGCCGGAGAATATATATTAGTGTCACAAGTAGGCTCACATTAACACTGCAATGAAGTTACTGTGAAAATCCCCTGGTCACCACGTGCCTGTTTGGGTACACTGACGGAGAATTTAGCATGGCCAATGTACCTAACCAGCACTTTCAGACTGTGGGAGGAAACCGGAGCACCCGGAGGAAGTCCACACAGACATGGCAAGAAAGTGTAGACTCTGCACAGGCAGTGACCCTGAGCCACAAATCGAACCCGGACCCCTGGCGCTGTGAGGCAGCAATGCTAACCACTGTGCCACCATGCATTATCAGCGGCAACTGATTTTCATGAGAAAATTGCTTAACCAGATGACACTGCAAGGCTAAAGTTTCTCAGACCCTCTGCTGGACTCTGGGATCTGGAATGTGTCATCTACTTTCTTACACCTCAATTTTGGGCCAGTTTTATTGCTTTATCACTCATTTATTGTCACCTGTCTCACACAAACATCCCTCTTCAGAAGGCATAAACTGCTTTCTTAGTTTTATCCCCTGTGAGTGGGGCAGCCTCTGGCCATTTTTCACATCCGTCTTGGTTAAGTATATTCTACCATGGCAGACTTTACTGTTGAGTATAATTTCATTGTTATTTGACATTTCAGTTAATTAAAAGTCAGGCAAGATATTTACAAGGAAATCTCCTGCCTAATTACTGCCTCCCACTCTCCCTCAGCTATATTTCTCTATGATGACCACCACTTGGAAGAAATACTAAGGGTAGCAATGACGCAGAATGCATTTTGTCTGGTGGACTTCTGTGTTCATTACCAAAGGTGGATCTGGGGCATTAATGCTGGATGAATTCTTAAGGACTTTGAAGACAGACTGTCCCTGTGACAGATGGTGAGAGAACCAACATGGGGGAAACCTATTTGATCTTCTCCTCACCAAACTATTTATCACAAATGCATCTGTCCATGATAATATTTGTAAGAGTGACTTCTACATAGCCCTTGTGTGAGGTTATGCACTTTGAAAGGAGGAATGGAGGCATAGACTATTTTATAAATGGGAAAATGCTTCGGAAATCAGACACACAAAGGGACTTCGGATTCTCTTAAGGTTAACGTGCAGGTTCAGTCGGCAGTTAGGAAGGCAAATACAATGTTAGCATTCATGTCAAGAGGGCTAGAATACAAGAACAGGGATGCACTTCTGAGGCTGTATAAGGCTCTGGTCAGACCCCATTTGGAGTATTGTGAGCAGTTTTGGGCCCCGTATCTAAGGAAGGATGTGCTGGCCTTGGAAAGGGTCCAGAGGAGTTTCACAAGAATGATCCCTGGAATGAAGAGCTTGTCGTATGAGGAATGGTTGAGGACTCTGGGTCTGTACTCGTTGGAGTTTAGAAGGATGAGGGGGAATCTTATTGAAACTTATAGGATACTGCGAGGCCTGGATAGAGTGGACGTGGAGAGGATGTTTCCACTAGTAGGAAAAACTAGAACCAGAGGGCACAACCTCAGGCTAAAGGGACGATCCTTTAAATCAGAGATGAGGAGGAATTTCCTCAGCCAGAGAGTGGTGAATCTGTGGAACTCTGTGCTGCAGAAAGCTGTGGAGGCCAAGTCATTGAGTGTCTTTAAGACAGAGATAGATAGGTTCTTGATTAATAAGGGGATCAAGGATTATGGGGAAAAGGCAGGAGAATGGGGATGAGAAAAATATCAGCCATGATTGATATCGATGGGTTGAGTGGCCTAATTCTGCTCCTATGTCTTATGGTCTATTGTAGATGAATTCCTGTCTTCGCATTGAAGACATCCCCCATCATGTTTTGCAGCACAACCGTTGTGTCAAGTGAGATGGATTTAGACTAAATGTAGCAACTTAAAACCCAGCATCCATGAGGTGCTGTGGATCACTAGCAGCAGTGAAATATAATCTATCACAATCTGTAATCTCAGAGCATGGCATAGCCCCCATTCTGGTACTACCATCAATCCAAGCGATCAATCCTGTCCAATTAGGTATTTAGAGAGCATGCCAGGAGCAGCGCCATACAACCCTAAATAATGAGATGCTGACTAGTTAAGCTACAACACAGGGCTATATGCATGTTATACGCCCAAGAAGTTCCATTGACAAAGAGGATCAAATCAAAAATCCTGTCACATCAGTCGTGAACGGTGGTGGACAACTAAACAACTGATGGGGGAGGGGGCTCCTTGAAGATCCTACTGTCAATTATGCAGAACCCAGTACATATATGCAAAAATACAAGTTTGAAATGTTTTCAACCATCTTCAACCAGAAATGTCCAAGTGGATGATCCATCTAAGCCTTCTCCCGAGATCCCCACTGTCACAGATGCGAGTCTTTAGAGAATTCAATTCACTCCAATTGATATCAAGAAAGGCTGAAGGCACTGGATACTAAAAAGGTTATGGGCCCCAACACTGAAGGCTTGAACTCCAGAATTAGCTACATCCCTAGCATGGCTGTTCCAGTTATTAATAACATTGGTATCTACCTGACAATGGGGAAAATTGTCCATTTGTGTCCTGTTCACAAAAAGCAGCACAAATTCAATCTGGTCATTTACCATCCCATCAGCCTACTCTCAATCATCAAAGCAAAGTGCTGGAAGTTGTTACTGACAGTGTGATCAGGTGGCATTTAATAATAACCTGTTCATTGATGCTCAGTTTGGCTTCCACCAGGCCCACAACTTCAGACCTCATTTCAGCCTTGTTACAAACATGGTCAAAAAGTGCTGAACTCCAGAGGTGAGGTGAGTGACTGCCTTTGGCATAATGCCCTTTGACTGAGTAGGAGTCCTAGTAAAATTGAAATTGGGAATCAGGGAATACCTGCATTGGCTGGAGTAATACCCAGCACAAAGGAAGATGGTTGTGTCATTGGTGGCCAAACAATCTCAGCCCCCAGGTCATGAGCTGATAAGTGGCAAGAGTGTCGGACAATGACCATTTCCAACTTGAGAGAGTGTAATTGCTTTCCCTTGACATTCAATGGCATTCAACATTGACATTCAACGGCAGATAAGTGGAGTTGAGGCCAAGATGAGATCAGCTTGGGGGCGGCACGGTAGCACAGTGGTTATCATTGCTGCTTCACAGCTCCAGGGACCTGGGTTCGATTCCCGGCTTGGGTCACTGTCTGTGTGGAGTTTGCACATTCTCCTCGTGTCTGCGTGGGTTTCCTCCGGGTGCTCCGGTTTCCTCCCACAGTCCAAAGATGTGCGGGTTAGGTTGATTGGCCATGCTAAAAATTGCCCTTAGTGTCCTGAGATGCGTAGGTTAGAGGGATTAGTGGGTCAATATGTAGGGATATGAGAGTAGGGCCTGGGTGGGATTGTGGTCGGTGCAGACTCGATGGGCCGAATGGCCTCTTTCTGTACTGTAGGGTTTCTATGAACATAGCCATGATCATATTAAATGGCGGAGTGGGCTCAAGGGGCTGAATTGCCTACTCCTGCTCTTAGTTCTTCTGAATCTTATGATTTTTATTACTGTCCAATCCCCAGCCTTCTGGGACTCACCATTGAACAGAAAATTAACTGAACCAGCCATGTAAATATATGGCTCCAAGAGCAGATCAGAGGCTGGAAATTACATAGTAAGTGACTCACCAAATCCTAGCACTCTGCATCCAATAGTACTGTGGATGTACCTACTCCACACTAACCATAGCGGTACATGAAGGTAGCTCATCACCACCTGTTCAAGGGCAAATAGCAATGGGAAATAAATGCTTCCCTTGCCAATGGCATCCCACAAACAAATGAACCAAACTTAACCTAATAGCAATCAGCAACAGCATTCCCTCCGAATGAAGGCCAGAAAAGACAACTTTGTTAGCGTGATCAGCCAACATTGTAGAGATTAACAGTCACTTCTCGGACCTTCCTGTTTAATGTGATTCACCTACTCATTAGCTTAACCAATTCATTAGTTAGGGGAACTGATAATGGCACTTTAGCTTCTGAGAGTATAACCTGATAGTTCTCATACACGATGGCCAGAAATATTGAAGTACCTTTTCTGTTTTTCGATGATGCTGGGCCTTCTGAGAATTGGCAGCGTTCTGGTGTGTGTATTTTGAATTTCCGATGACATCTGTTCCATTTATCTAGCCTAATAGTGCATGAAGCCACAGCAGAATGCTGAACAACTTGCTTGTAGTTTCATCAGAATCTTTGAAAAAGAACATATTTGAGGAAGTGAAAGGCAGAATCAATTGCAGCGCTGCCCCAGAGGTTGAATATGCTGATAGTTCTGTGGTTCTGCATGAAATAAGTAGTGGAGTGGGTGTGAAACCATGCGACTGCCTTGCGGAGCTGTGATTAAGTGGATTCAGGACCGAGGAGAGAGGAAGAAAGGACGTTTGCTGGGGGAGGGGTGGAATAAGGAGATATTGACATTGCTGCTAGGAAAGATTGCTCTGAAAGCAGGGATGTGATGTAATCTAGAGAAGTCTGGAGAAAAATGTTCACCTCAGAGGAATTTAAAACTGAAATGGCAGTCCTCAGGAGAAAATAGATTCTGCATTTTTCTTTCCTTTGTTGATAACTGAATTGTACCTAAGTACTCATATCGGGACAATGAGCTTGTTTGCCATGTAAAATATTTTTATGAAGTTTCCAATGAAGAGTTATTGTTTTAAAGTGTAATGGAGCTAAATGACCATTAAGGGAAGTGAATCATCTCTCGTGCACAGCGCTCCATCTCACATTGTGCAGGTTTGTGTATGGATAATATCGGTTAACATGATCCATAATGAATTCCTCAGGTTACATTTATGCTTTTGAGTATACCAATGAAGCCAATAAACTAACAACTTAACTCATTAACAAATTGACATCCCCCTAAAGGGGCGCTGTAACTAAAAATCTAAATCTTCAATGGAGCCTTATCAAAATTCGATTGGTGTAATATTATTGGGCTGCTGATGCACGCCAGTGGCACTCACCAGTTACAGAAGGATTCAAGTGTACCGGCGGACACCACGTGCGCCCTCTCCAAGAATGCTTGGGCTTGGGATGGAACCATTAAAGAGTTGCAGACTACAGGGTGAAACAACCCCTCAATTGCCCACTGCTTGAACCTGCTACTGGTCACGTTGGCCAAGCCCAGACACAGGCTAATGAAAAGATCCTCCAATATGCCTGCCCATTTATACATCGGGTGGGTAAAGATCATGGGGCTGATATACAACCACAGTTGAGGAGTAGCCCCCTCAAATAGTTAAAAAAGGGCTGCAGCCCCTTGCACTTCCTATAAAAACATGGAGCAGAGACTCCTCAAGGCCGTAGAAAATAAAAGCAACCTGGGAGCCCATGGACCATTGCATAGTTTAGTTGTATTGTTAAGTAAAATTTGTTTTGATAAAAGCTTCCTGGTGTGTCAATAGAATCACACCTGGAGTGAGACACTTTATCCTCACATTAATGCCAAAATAGCAAATAGTTGGGGGTCTAGTCTCACTTCATAATATACCCTGGGGTTTCTGATGTCATACCCTAACATCTCTTCTCATAAGAAAAGCCATCCATGCCCAGGATCAATCTAGTGAACCTTCTCTGGGCTGCCTCCAATGCCAGCATACTTTTGCTTAGAACATGTTCAGAATTCTCCAGTCTCACCCATGGCTGGGATTCTCCTGTTCTGCTGCAGTGAATGGAGATTTGGCTGAGTGCCAAATTCTCCACTCTTGTTGGCATCGGTAGCGGGGCCTACAAGACCGGAGAATTCCAGCCAAGGGGACCAAAACTGTTCACAGTATTCCAGGTGTGGCCTAACTAGTACCTTGTGTAATTTTAGCAAGACTTCCCTATTTTTATATTGCATTCTCTTTGAAATAAAGGCCAACATTGCAAATGCCTTCTCTATTACCTGCTGACAATTAGGGGGGAATTGTGATGAATCACCCATAACACTATGGGCGGAATGTTCCCGTCCCATGCACCAAGAGAATTGTAGCGGGTGGGACGTGGAGCATGCAAAGGTCCATTGACCTTGGGCGGGGTTTTCTGATCTTGGGTTGAGCGTAGCCAGAAAATCCCACCCTATAGGTCTCTGTTTGGTACATAAACAGTGGACATCTCATAAGCATGTAAAATCTGTTAAGATCTTAATGCTATAACAAGACCATCAAGTGCAAAACTCTTACTTCTATGGATGTTGTACATACTATTCCATTCCAAACTCGATCCCGCCTCCTTCATCTGCTGAAGAAAAATTCTGCATAAATAGCCCATGATCCCCACGGATAATCAAGTGAAATTAAAGCCTATCCATCTGTGCATGTCGACTATTCAACCCTGACCTGCTGCTGCCTTCCACAGACATAATCCCCAGCCTCTGCAGCTTACCGCATCCCATGGAGTATTTAGTCATCTCGGTCGAAACATTTCATTATAATCTTCAATCCCATTCCAAGAAATATACACACCTAATTCTTTTTGAAGGAGTTAATCTGCACAGCATTCGACCATTTTGTTGGGAGTGTGGTCCAACAGTGCAATATTCTTGCAGAGAAGGGAATGGGAAGGATGTCCCATTTTAGCCTGAGTCAAAGTCCTCGGTTAACAGCACCCCTCAGCAATACGGCAGTGCTGCATATTTGCTTTGGAAAGGACAAACATAGACAATCAGGTTCATACTTATGTTTTGTTGAGTGATTCTACTGTGGAACCTGCAAAACTTATACACAGAGATTTTAGCTTTAACATCAAGCTGCTTTGTTGATCTTCCCACTGTTAAAGCTGACAGCATGAGACTCCCTTTTTTTGGGTGTTAGGATTTCCTTTCAGGAACAAAGCCCTATGTCTAAGTGTGATTACAATGTACAATCACTCAATTCATCTGGGCGGCACGGTGGCACAGTGGTTAGCACTGCTACCTCATAGCACTAGTGAACCCAGGTTCGATTCCCAGCTTGGGTCCCTGTCTGTATGGAGTTTGCATATTCTCCCCAATTCTGTGTGGGTTTCCTCTGGGTGCTCCAATTTTCTCCCATAGTCCAAAGATGTGCAGGTTAGGTTGATTGGCCATGCTAAAATTGACCGTAGTGTCAGGGGGATTATCAAAGTAAATATGTGGGGTTGCGGGAATAGGGCCTGGGTGGGATTGTGGTCAGTGCAGATTTGATGGGCTGAATTGCCTCCTTCTGTTCTGTAGGGATTCTATGGCCTTTTTGGCATAATCGACAAAGGCATTTTAATCTGCTCGAAAAGTTAGGTTGATAAAATCTTTTGGGCATCATGAGTGTAATACTGCAGCCTAATCCGTTTTTTTACTTGCAGGATAAAGTGTCAGTTAATAGGTTTACAAATAGTGTGATAGGTTAAGAATAGAGTCCTTTTAAATTGGGAAAGGAATGTTTTTGATATTGCAAAGAAATAATTGCAATGTAAAAATAATCAAGAGAAATACATTGGAATGAGTGGTATGAAAACAGGACTGAGAGCAAATTACAGCCACAAAGTTTAACTGAGGGTTAACCAACCAATTATTCATGGTACAATGGGTGGTAGGATATGGCAAAATCTGAGCATTGTGTTACATCTCCCTCTCTGCTGCCCTCACTGTTGGGGAGGTGAAAATAAAGTTGTTCAATAATGGCTGCCTGCAGTTTAGCATGTTTAAGTTTAAATTTATTTATTAGTGTCATAAGTAGGCTTCATGAAGTCACTGTGAAAATCCCCTAGTTGCCACACTCCGGTACCTGTTCGGGTACACTGAGAGAGAATTTAGCGTGGCCTACATCTTTCGGACTGTTGGAGGAAACCGGAGCACCCAGAGGAAACCCATGCAGACACAGGGAGGACGTGCAGACACTGCACGAATAGTGACCCGAGCCAGGAATCGAACCCAGGTCCCTGGTGTGGTGAGGCAGCAGTGCTAACCACTGTGCTATCATGCCAACCTAATGTGTTAGCCTTACTCAGTGCAGCACACAACAATGGTCACAGAGGATTGACCTATGGACTATCATGCAATTGACAATTTCAGGTAACTTTGGTAGAACTGTGCATGCCATGAATAATTACAAGGTTGACATGGAACAGATAGATACGAAGTGCAGCAGTTGCTTGCACCATTGAAAGAATTACCAAATTCCATTAAATCTTGGCTCAGCATTGCACATAGGGATATTGGTTGGATGCAGAAAAGTAGATAAGTGATTGTCAGTGTCCCAATCACTCAAGCAGAAAGAGTAAGAAAAAAGAGTTTGTGCTGCCTGAACAGAACTGAACCAAACACATTAATACGTTGGCTACAAGAGCAGATCAGAAGCTGGATATTGTGCTTCTGTTAGGGTACCAGATCAGAAACCACAAGGTATATTATGAAGCCAGACTAGACCCCAACAATTTTCTATTTTCTTACTAGTGTGACGATAGGATGTTTCTGCAATGTTTTGCAATTCCACTGACAAACTGGGAAACTTTTATCAAAACAAACTTTATTTAACAACACAACTTAACTATAACAAATGAATTAGCTTAACCTTGAACAATTGAACAATACTTAAACATATCAAGATACAAGTTATAACTGCTAACCTATCATTATGAGTTCCAATTCAAGCAATATTCCTCTTATAGGCTTAAACCCCCCTCTTTAAAACTAGTTAACAAAACACTAGTATATTTGCTTGTGACTTAGGTTAACAGTCCTAGAGCTTTCAGATCACCTCTGGCGAGAGACATTGCTTTCTTCTGGCTTTCCAGGCAGCAACGCTTTTTGTTTTTAAACTGAAACTGAAGCAATATCTCTTACCTGCAAACTTAGCTCCTCCCATTAACCAAGTGACTCTGTATACCAAGTTTGAAATCTCAGGAGAACACAAATAAACAAAAGGTTCATTAACTATGCAAAATAACACATTCCTTAGCTAAAATCAGTTATTAGCCTGCATTCTTAGTATCTGCTGCATGTTTACCAGACAAATCAACTCCTGTAACAATACACTGCCTCTTATAGCAACCTCACCTTAAACATAAAATATATCAAAGTAGTAGAGTACCATCACACTTCTGAATAAGTAACTCACCACCTATCTCCCCAGGATCTTTGCACCATCTACTCGGCATAAGTCAGGACTATGGGCGAATACTGTCCACTTGCTTGGTCATGTGCAGCTCCAGCACAAAAGCAGCCCACAGACTGGAATACCCTCTATGATCTTAAACATACAAATGCACCATAGCTGCAGTGTATACCATCCACCTACCTTTAAGAGGTACATGTTGCTTTGACTAACGATGGCTAGTTTTAATTCATGCTAGCCTCTCGTGGTTTCGTGCCTCCTGTTTAGGTTCAGTCACTCAACAGTGCGTCTAGTGCTGGCTGCAAGCTACAATCATTTAAATGTGCAGCATAAAGTTGTCATGGTGCCTCTATCGGAAACAAGTGGCGTAAGTTAATTGCGCAGCAGAACGCCCGTACCATATTCAGGGGTTCCCGAATTTTGCAGCCAAGACCTTTTCTGCCATTTCATTACTATTATTTGAGAAACTGATGATGATCTGTACATGTAGGAGTCTGTCGGAGCCAGGGGATAGTGTTTTATTAAATTTGGAAGGAAAGTGTCACGGCGACAGAAGTATTTTCGACACGTTTGTCCTGCCCTTCAATGTCTCACCTTTGATTTGCTGCTTTCCTCTAAGTGTCCAAAACATAATCATGGGGAGAACCGGTTAATAACCTCACAACCTCCACACACTAACATCTACAACTTAATGCTGCTTGGTGTACACTTCCAATCTGAAGACGTAATGACTCTTTTACTCAGCCAGTCTTAAACAAATTGGTGACACTGCCCTGTATTTCCTCAGCAAAGGATGACGGGCTGTCAAATAAAACTGATTTCTGGTCATAAAATGAGGTTGTAAAACTAGCCTGGCACAAAATCTTTCATACTAAACTGGCCTCAGACTGTTTGCTTTTAACATAAAAATGGCATTCATGCTTGAGCATGCTGTAAAATCACATGGGTTGTTAGCCTTTTAAATTTATGGTGTTCTGAATAAATATGGACTACAAGTAAGGAGAGGAACAGATTGGTTTCCAAATCTGCAAATCATCGGTCGCAGAAGCTCCACTTAGGACCAGAACATTATAGCTAACTTTGGCAAGTTATAACTTTGGCAAGTCTAGTAGGACAATTAAATGCGCAATTATAGGCAGGGGAGGTGATGGCCTGGTGACATTATCGCTAGACTATTACTCTGGAAACTCAGCTAATGTTCTGGGGACCTGGGTTTGAATCCTGCCGTGGCAGCTGTTGGAATTTGAATTTTTAAAACAATGCCTGGAATTAAGAATCTACTGATGACCATGAAACCATTGTCAATTGTTGGAAAAAGCCCATCTGGTTCACTAATGCCCTTTAGGAAAGGAAATCTGCCCTCCTTACCTGGTCGACCTACATGTGACCCCAGAGCCACAGCAATGTGGTTGACTCTCAACTTCCCTCAGGCAACTAGGGATGGGCAAAAAATTCTGGCCAGTCAGTGACACCCATATCCCACAAATGAATAATAATAAACAGTGCTGAGAAAAGGCCTGGTATTTTTTTTTTGCTATGGTCACGTGGAGCAGTACATTAAATCTTTTGGTGTTGAATTAAGACCTTAACAAGATTGACATCCACAGAATTCCACTTAAGAACAGGAAATGCTGTAAATATTCATTATGTCAAGCAGTATCTCCAAGTAGAGAATCAGATAAGGGCGGAATTTAACCATTATCTGGGAGGCAGTGGGTACAGGGGTGACAGAGGGATGGTAAAATGAGGGGGAGCCATGATAGATTTTTTCCCTGGCCATGCCTGCCTTTGGAGAATTTTAGTATTGTTGGCACTGGAGTCAGACAGCCCCACCCCATGGCTGGCAGTGGCCATAAATAAAGGTACAATTAGGAGCCACGTAATGGGGCTGTTGGCATTTTGCCAATGATGGAAAGGCCCCACCGCTAACTGGGGAGGCTAGCAACTACATGGATGTAGCCTCCCAGTGGCAACCATGGCAGAGAAGGATTGATAAATTTGAGAGGGAAGTAAGAACAGTGAAGGGAGCCCCTGTGGCCCCAATGATTTTCCCTGAGGAGTTTCTCCTCCAAGCAGTCAGCCATGGAAGTTTTTACAATGTTATTTTGCCTACGCCCTGTTATTGCATAGAAACGGGACAAGATTTAATACCTATCCTTTTATGCTCTCTCCTCCAAGGCCCCAAACACTCCTTCCAAGTGTAATGATTTTAATCAGACAATTGAGGTTGGCTGGCTGATGGTCCAATCAGGGAGCCGCATGCTCTTTATTTAAACAGGAGTGTCAGTTCTGCATACTGAGAGCACTCTGTATAGTCTTGTTGGATCTTGTAAATAAAGGAATCTTGTGAAGATATTTCTGCCTCCGAGGACCTATTACACAATGAAGCAGCAATCTCCTTGCACTTCTTTCAATTTTATACACTTTGTACAAAAGTACTGGAGTAGCAGCACCTCATCTTCCGATTAGGCATTTTACATCTCTCCGGACACAGCATTGAGTTCCGCAGTTTCAGAATGCTGTCCTCCATTTTGACTCTTTTTTTTTTGCTAGATGCCAGTCCAAATATTGTTTCTCATGTTTTTGATTTTGGACAAAGTTGTTTGTTATTCTGGCATTTACACTCACTCTGGACAAATGCTTTGTCTGCTTATATAGCCATCACCACTCCCTTTGTTTGTTCTTCATGACATCTTCGTCATTCAAATCTCCTTTTCTCTACCCTATCGTAGACTTTCCCTTATGTTCTTCCTCCCCCTCCCTCCCTTTCAGTAATATAGAACCCACTAGATTTTTACCCTCCTTCAGTTCCAATGAAGTCATATTTGACTGAAATGTTGACTCTGTTTTTCTCCTAGCCGGACCTGCTATGTTTATTCCAGCATCTTCTTTCAATTTATGGGCGGCATGGTGGCACAGTGGTTGACACTGTTGCCTCAGAGCTCCAGGGAACCGGGTTCGATTCCCCGCTTGGGTCACTGTCTGTGTGGAGTTTATGCGTTCTCCCCGTGTCTGTGTGGGTTTCCTCCGGGTGTTCCGGTTTCCTCCCACAGTCCAAAGATGTGCGGGTTAGGTGCATTGACCATGCTAAATTGCCCCTTAATGTCCCGAGATGTATAGAGAGGGATTGGGGGGGGGGGTAAATATGTGGGGTTACGGGAATAGGGCCTGGGTGGGATTGTTGTCAGTGAAGAATTGATGGGCAAAAGGAATGGTCTCCTTTTGCACTGTAGGGATTCTATGATTCTGTTTATATTGCAGTTTTCTGACATTCACAGTATTTTGCTTCTATTTCAGTGATTAATCTGCAATGTTCTGTTCTTATGAGCATAGGGCAGCTACAAATTTAAGGAGCTTTCTTGCCTGCTCCTTTCCTAAATTCAGACGAGGTAAAGAGACAGGTAAAGGACACAATGGAGCAGACAACTATAGGATCATAGAATCCCTACAGTACAGAAGGAGGCCATTTGTCCCATCGAGTCTGTGCCGACCACAATCCCACCTCGGCCCTATTCCCACAACCCTCATTAACGCTGCTAATCCACCTGACACTCGAGCCAATTTAGCATCGCTAATCAACCTAACCCGCACATCTTTCGGATGATTTGCCCTCTGCAGAATCTTTCAACATGGCAGGAAAGGAAATAGAAGCCTTTTTACTGCCGCTGACCGCTTCCTGAAGGGAAGTC
This sequence comes from Mustelus asterias, assembly GCF_964213995.1. Taxonomy (NCBI): domain Eukaryota; kingdom Metazoa; phylum Chordata; class Chondrichthyes; order Carcharhiniformes; family Triakidae; genus Mustelus; species Mustelus asterias. The sequence goes on from NC_135816.1 coordinate 20,593,895, forward strand.
GTTCTTAATTGGCAAGCGACACATCAGTGCCTCACAAGCTGCAAGTGCGCTGAAAGTTAGAGGAAGTAGTGAGCTCCTGAAAGAAGGTCAATCATATTTTTAAAAAGAAAATCAGCCCAGTGTCACTCGAACAACCGGGGATGGAGCTACCCCTGGCCTGGAACTGGTATGCAATCCAACACTGAAGGAGTGTGCGTGGTTCTGTCACAGCATCATTCAAAATGTAATCGGCTGATGCAAGTTTCTGAAGACAAATCAACAGAGACAGGTCCTAATGGGCTATCCAAGGTGTAAAAAGGCACCTGTCAGGCATATCTTCCTTTGTTCCAAATGGAGATGCCCACAGCTCAATACTAATCATTATATACACAGCCTTAAAAACCGGGCCCAGTGAAGAGATGGAGAATTGCCTTATGAAGCTGCCAAGAAGGTTTCAAGAACTTTCCCTAACTCACTTTGTCCAACAAGACTAACCATGCACAGAAAGGGCAAGTTGATACGAAATGCATTAAATACAACGACCCTTTTTCCAGCCACAACCCAACTGCAAGGAGCATGACTTCCTTGCAGTGGTTCTTTTATTTTTAACGGTTATTTATCCTATTGGATGCAGTACAGGCACAGGAATTGTTCTATAATACTGTCCACTTAACTGCTGTGGAATTGATCCTTTGGTGAGCTTATACTCAACTGCTTCTTTGTCACATTTCCATGTCCAGCACACTGTGGGAACAGAAAATTTACAAGATGTGGTCATGTTGAGATCTTGCTTGCAGTAAAAAGTTTATTTATTAGTCACAAGTAAGGCTTACATTAACACTGCAATGAAGTTACTGTGAAATTTCCCTAGTCGCCACAGACCGGCATCTGTTCAGGTCAATGCACCTAACCAGCACATCTTTCAGACTGTGGGGGGAAACCGGAGAACCCGAGGGAAACCCACGCAGATACGGGGAGAATGTGCAGACTCCGCACAGACAGCTACCCAAGCCGGGAATCGATCCCTGGCGCTGTGAAGCAGCAGTGCAAACGACTGTGCTACCGTGCCGCCCCCTAAAACTTTCCAGATGAGAAATCTAATAATCTAATAACCTAACAATCATTCTTTTTGGACATCTTCAAGTACTTGACCCCACAATATGGTGTGTCATGGGCTCAACTGGTGGAGTCTGTTAATTTGGCACTGGGTCACAAGTGTGGGTTATGCGGATATTGTTCTTAACTGGTGGATGAGGGGACCTATGTTATGTATGTTGGAGCATAGCCCCTTTAAGGGAATGGGGCATGTGACCTGGGGTGTGGGGTGAGCTGTTTGGGAACTGCTCTGAGTGGGCAGTCAACGTTTGGAGTGTGGCGCGAGTAGACTGAATAAAGATCTGTGTTCCTTGACGCCTGCCTGTGGAGTAGTTCTTGAGGACAGCCCTCAGTACTAAGAGACTTAACAACCTGCATAAGAATGATAAACGATTTCCACAAAAATAAGTGAGAGAGGTCTCCTGGAACTGATGTACCCCATGACTAACAAGCAATCATTTACTCTGCGAGGTAGCCACTTGTCTTCTCAGTCAGAGCATGCGAGAAGTTCAGATCACACACTTTCTAACAGCAGTTCAGAGCCATGTAGATTTAACCGTTAATCTGGATTTACTCCATTCATTGATCAAGAACATTGAAATCCTTTCAATCCTCATTGTGACACTGAAGCAATGGGAACCCTTGGCTTTTGTTCCAGATAAAGCTGACTGGAGACTTGGCTGAGATTATGTTACTGACAGGCCTGTTTCATCCTGCATTAAGAAGTTTAACAACACCAGGTTAAAGTCCAACAGGTTTATTTGGTAGCAAAAGCCACACAAGCTTTCGAGGCTCTGAGCCCCTTCTTCAGGTGAGTGGGAATTCTGTTCACAAACAGAACTTATAAGACACAGACTCAATTTACATGAATAATGGTTGGAATGCGAATACTTACAACTAATCCAGTCTTTAAGAAACAAAACAATGGGAGTGGAGAGAGCATCAAGACAGGCTAAAAAGATGTGTATTGTCTCCAGACAAGACAGCCAGTGAAACTCTGCAGGTCCACGCAACTGTGGGAGTTACAAATAGTGTGACATAAATTCTGATTCTAGGATCGCATGATAAAGACTCAGGAGGAAAAAAGCAGAAATATTTATGTGAAATAGTGTGACATAAACCCAATATCCCGGTTGAGGCCGTCCTTGTGTGTGCGGAACCTGGCTATCAGTTTCTGCTCCGCGACTCTGCGCTGTCGTGTGTCGCGAAGGCCGCCTTGGAGAACGCTTACCCGAATATCAGAGGCCGAATGCCCGTGACCGCTGAAGTGCTCCCCAACAGGAAGAGAACAGTCTTGCCTGGTGATTGTCGAGCGGTGTTCATTCATCCGTTGTCGCAGCGTCTGCATAGTTTCCCCAATGTCATCCTGCATTGACACTGACAGAATGCAGTGTTGCCAGACAGAGGACTTGCTCTTGACGTGACCTTTCATTTCAGCTGAGCTGTGTGGAGAAAGTATTTTTCCAAAATGTAAGAAGTGTTCTTCATTCATTCGTGGGACATGGGCGTCGCTGGCTGGCCAGTATTTATTGCCCATCCCTAGTTGCCCCCAAACTGAGTGGCTTGCGAGGCCATTTCAGAGGGTATTGGAGAGTCAACCACGTTGCTGTAGATCTGGAGTCACGTGTAGCCCAGACCAGGTAAGATTTCCTTTTCTAAAGGGCATTAGTGAACCAGATGGGTTTTTACGACAATTGACAATGGTTTCGTGGTCATCAGTAGATTCTTAATTCCAGCTTTTTTTAATATTGAATTCAAATTCCACCATCTGTCGGGGCGGGATTCGAACCTGGGATCATCTCCAGAACATTAACTCAGATTTCTGGATTAATAGTCTAGCGATAATGCCCCTCGGCCATCGCCTACCCTATGTGCTGCTGTAGTATTTCCAAATGGTCACGCCAAGCAGAAAATTTGGTTTTAGAGTTAAATAGAAGACTGAAAAGCTATGACTGTAACACTACATTCTGCACTCTCTCATTTCCTTCTCTATGAACGGTATGCTTTGTCTGTATAGCACTCAAGAAACAATACTTTTCACTGTGTACTAATACATGTGACAAAAATAAATCAAATCAAATCAAAACCTTTGTTTCTGAAAGGGTTCGCTGAGTTACCGATGGGTTTTTAAAATCAGAAGTGCTGAGCCTTTGGTGCCCGGGTGGAGAATCACATTGCCACAAACTTTTCCGAAGATAATACTCAGAGATGATTCACATGTAGTTGAATACAAAGGTGGGGAGTGGCGGGGGGTGGGGGGGGAGGGTGTTGGTGATTCTCCCATCCCACTTTGCTAATTTTTTAGTGCAGCATGTCAGGAGATTCCACAGGCACTCATTGTGCGGGATACATGCTGGGCTTTCTGGCCCGCTACCGTCTCCCAGTGATGGATTTCTGGCGGTGTCACAGCCATGCTGGAAATTGGCGGGGAGGCATATAAGTAACAGTCATACTAATACTATGTATTTTAAATCTGAGTAGCGGGCCAGGGGCTGAAATCCCCGGGCCCGCTACTATCCACCCCCCCCCCCCCCCCCCCCCACCCACCACCACCCCGCCAGAGGGGTTCACTCCAGCGGTGCTTACATTAGCTCCCCACTTCCAGGGGCATTGACACTTGGCAGTGCCAGGCTGTGCAAGGAGCAGAGTGCCAATGCCCAGGGGCCTATGGGGGGATGGGGCATGGTGGGGGAAATCGGTGGGGGTGGGAGGTCCCACTGCCACTCTGCATAGGGATCGGAGGGGGAGAGATGGAGGCCAACAATTGGGGCTGGCCATCGAGGTGGAGGGGTGAGGGGGTCAGCCTGCCGCTTTGGGGGGAGGTAAGGGTGGTCGGTACCGCCGGTGGGGGGGGGCAGTAATCGGGGAGGGGGGTGCAGCAGATCAAGGCTGCAGGGTGAGGTGTGGAGGCTGGGCTGGACATAGTCAAGGGGGCCAATGATCAGGCCCTGGGGGGGTCAGAGAGGCAGTGATGCAGGGGTTGCGGGGCTGGCCAGCTTTTGAGCTGGCCAGCGATCGGAAGGCCGGCAGACAGGGGCTACTGGGCATTGGCCAATCTCAGCGTTGTTAGATCAACGCATGCAGAGTGAACCACTCAACGCTACACTGCCAGCCTTTCCAGTGGGAATAGACCACGCCCACTGATTTTTAGCGTGATTTACACTGGTGGACTCTGCAGTGCACAGAGTGTGGGAGATTCTTCTCTGAACTCCCACTGAAAAAACCAATGTGAATTACTCCAGTTTTCACGTGAATTCGACACTTAGAACTTCTTGGCGAGAATTCCGGCCAAGATTTTATAACAACACGAGGAAGCCTGAGATTTAGGCTTTTGTGGTAAATCAAATCTAATGCACCAAAATTATTGACTTAGTGATGTTCAGATCGTGCATAACAAAGAGTGAGTGAGTTTGACCAGAAGAAACTAGAACTGTGAAACACTTTAGGGCTGCACATTGTGTGGCATATGTACTCAGAGTACAAGCTGTGAGATTTTCTTTATTGCATTAGCTTTTTAAAGTATAATTTATAGTTTCTGCTTTTTTTCTATGAGGTGTTCGCACCATTGGTAAAGCCAGCTTTTGTTACTCAGCCCTAATTGCCCTAAAACCAAGTGATTTGCTAGGCTATTTCAGAGGGCAACTGAGTCAACTGCATCAGGTCTGGAGTCAGATGTGGGCTGCACCAGATAAGGATGGCAGATTTGCTTCCTGAGTGATTCAGATGGATTTTTCTGACAATCGATGATAGTTTAATTGTCACCATTACAGAGACCAGTTTTCAATTCCAGGCTCTGGTAATGGAATTTCAATTCTACCATATGGTGGGATTGTCTCCAGAGCAATATCCTGGGATCCCAGATTGCTGGTCTGGTGACATTACTGCGACATTATCATCTCCCCATGCAAATTTCTGAGTACGAGTGATTCTTCTTCAATTTGGTTTGATTGTTACGGCAACATTTTTGAAGAAGTGAAATTTTCTCCATCGGGTTTCTTCCATTGGGATCATTTGGGAAATTTGAGGCTTTTGGGCCACCCCCTCCTCTATTACATCTTTGTTCCCCTCTGCTCTTGATCACCAGTATCAGAAAAGGTCAAGGGACCTCAGTAGCTGCAATAATCTATAGTGTCCAATTCGAGATGAATACAAAAATCGAAAAGAAAAAGCATTGAATCAACAATTTCTGAGAGGCAAAAAGGCTGAGAAAAAGGATGAACATAAGGATAGAAGGAACATGTGAAATAAAAGAACAGAATAAAGGGCAACTGACTCATCATCTGACTCCCATAAACCTGTCCACAAGACATAAGTCAGGAGTGGGATGGAACACTCTCCATTTCATAGATTCATAGAATCCCTACAGTGCAGAAGGAGGCCATTCAGCCCATTGAACCTGCCCTGACAACAATCCCACCCAGGCCCTATCCCTATAACCCCCATGAATTTACCCTGCTGATCTCTCTGACACTAAGAGACAATTTAGCATGGCCAATCAAACTAACCCGTACATCTTCAGACTGTGAGAGGAAACAGAGCATCCGGAGGAAATCCACGCAGACATGGGGAGAATGTGCAAAGTCCACACAGATTGTTATCCAAGGCTGGAATCAAACCTGGGTCCCTGGTGCTGTGAGGCAGAGTGTGCCGCCCTATTTGTCTGGATGTGTGCAGTTCAAAAAGTACTCAAATACTCAAGAAATTCAACACCAACTAAGCCAAAGTAGCCCACTTGATCAGCACCCAAAACCACCACCATGGTTTTCACTCCCTCCACCATCGGTGCTCTGTGGCAACAGTCTGTGCCATCTGCAGGATGCACCACAGTAACTCAAGACAACAACTTCCAAATGCACATTTTCAACCATCTAGAAGGGCAAGGGCAACAGATGCATGGGAACACCATCAGCTGCAAGTTCCCTCCGTGCTATTCACCATCCCAATTTCGATTGCAGTGGTTTAAGAAGGCAGCTTATCACCACCTTTTCTCAAGGACTGCTAGGGACGGGCAACAAATACTGTCCTTGCCGGTGATGTTCACATTCCAAAAACCAAAAAAAAACGATGGTATGAAATGTACCTTTTCCTTATATTGTGAGATCTGACTGATAGATAGGTTAAGGAACAGAGTGCAGAATGCCACCAATATTGAACAGAATAGAGGAAAGGTGATGTAACACAATACGTCGTGGTCAATATTTGCAAATCTTGATTTTGAATAGATCTTAGGCAGAAAGGAACACTAACATTGAATTTTAGGTTGGGGCGGATCCCCAGCCCCAGAGGGTAAAAGTTATGGTGAGCCCACCTGCACTTGGCATGTTCACTCTATATCCATTTTACAGCTGTCCTGCCTTTCATTGGATTGAGGTGGGATCTCCGCTCCCAATCGAGAGCCATTCATACCTCTGATAACTGCCAGCTAATCAAAAGGCTGGTGGCTCGTTGGCAGCATGGTGGCACAGTGGTTAGCACAGCTGCCTCACAGTGCCAGGGACCTAGGTTCGATTCCTAGCTTGGGTCACTGTCCGTGTGGATAGTCTGCACACTCTCCCTGTGTCTGCGTGGACTTCCTCCGGGTGCTCCGGTTTCCTCCCACAGTCCAAAAGACATGCTGCTTAGGTCATTGCCTATGCTAAATTCTCCCTCAGTGTACCCGAACAGGCATGGGAGTGTGGCGACTAGGGGATTTTTGCACTAACTTCATTGCCGTGTTAATGTCAGCCCACTTGTGACATGAATAAATAAATAAACTCTCTTGTCCCAGCAGCACCACCGGGAGCAGTGACCATTTCTGGGACTGTAGGCAGTCACCGAAAACAATCATCTTGGAGCCCAGACTCACCTGGGACAGGCTGTCAGGCCCTGACAAGGGGGTAGAGTGGCTTGGACCATCAGGTTTGAGGGAGAGGAGGGGAAACGCAGAGGGAGACGGAGTACAATATCTTAGGGGTGGGCCTTCAGTGGGCAAAGGGTACCCAAACAGAAAGCAACACCCCTCAATATGGCTACACAACTTGCCAGGTTTTACTGGGTGCCCTGGAAAATTGACGTCGGCCTATGCCAACGTGGGTAAAATCCCAGTGGTGGCAAACACAGACTCATATGTGGCTCTTCGCTGACTGCATAAGGTCCTCAATTGTCCATGGGCCAGTGGACTGCCTGATGTAATCCCTGCCATGGGTAAAACACCCATGGCGAACAGGGTGGGTAGGCAGTGAGCATGGTACCTCTGCCATGCATTATGTCCACCCCACACCCGTGAGAAAACATTGCTTGGGCGGCGGGGAGGGAGCATAAGTTTCCAGCATGAGTGGACAGAAAGATTTTCATAAGTTTGTGGAGAAAGGAACGAATTGGTTAACTTACGACATGATATAGCTTGTTTCTGCACGTATAGCACAACATAGATAAAGGGCTGTAGGAAGAATATGTGTGATGGAATATCTGAAGCTTTAGAGAAAGAAAATTTGAACTGTCCATGGCGGTATAAATAGTTCCCTACAAAGTTCAACTAACAGCCATTGCCAAACACTTGAATTCCTACCGACTCAATAAATAGCAACTTCATCAGCTGTTATTGGAAATGTTTCATTGCATGTGACACAAAAATCTTTATTTAAAACTCTGGCATTGAAATGTGGGCTGGGCATTTAGAATTAAATGCTGATGCCTGTGGATTGAGGCAATATTCATGCAAATTTTATCATTTAATTTCTTACAGATGCAGTAAAATGTTACCATTTCTGTAGCAGCTGAGTGTAATTCACCGAACTATGTCATTGTAGCCTTGCAGGAGGGGTTGGAATGTTTGCTAAATAGACTGGAATGAAAGCATATTGGCAATGAGTGGGTGGGCAGGTTGCAGCTTCAGCTTTGAATGAAGAAGACAGCACTATAAGAAATATGAGCAGGAGTATAGCCCCTCAAAGCTGCTTCGGCAGTCATAAAGCTTGTGTCTGATTTCTACCTCATCTCAACTTATCTCTGCCATTCCGTGATTCCCATTGTGTCCAGAACGCTGCAGATCTCAATCTCGAACCGACTCAACAACTGGGCATCTGAAGCTTATTGAAAACGCCCAATGCCTATTGGTGCCCTCTGACGCTGACTTGTACTGGTATTTGTGGGGGTTCATAGAAACATTGAAGATAGGAGCAGGAAGAGGCCATTTGGCCCTTCAAGCCTGCTCCGCCATTCATCATGATCATGGCTGATCACCTAACTCAATAGCCTAATCCTGCTTTCTCCCCATAACCTTTGATTCCATTCACCCCAAGTGCTATATCCAGCTGCCTCTTGAATACACTCGATGTTTTGGCATCAGCTACTTCCTGTGGTAATGAATTCCACAGGCTCACCACTCTTTGGGTGAAGAAATGTCTCCTCATCTCCATCCTAAATGGTCTACCCTATATTCTCAGACTGTGACACCTGTTTCTGGACACCCCCACCATGGGACAGGTGGGTAACAGTGCCATTTAACACATTTACATGCCCAGGACTTGATTACCTACATTTCAACATCTCTTGGCCAATGCTCCTTTGGCTCCCTGCGGCCTCCAACCACCAGCTCAAGTGGGAAACTTAGATTGTTGTTGCAAACAACCTTATGCGAAACTGGGTTGTTAACAGCCCTCCACTCCTTCAAGTCCCTCTCATGGTGCCAGACAAAGGATTTTCCTGTTTTTATTATGCAAGATAAGTGCAGATGTGCTAGCCCCTTTGATCTACCTTTTATTCATCTCTGTACAAAACTGTTCAGTCCCCTAACACTCCTTGCATCTTCTACAACATTGGCTCAAATTTTATGCTCCCCTGCCACTGGGTTTTAAGGCAAGGTTGGCGGGGGAGGGTGGGTGGGTGGAGGGGTGGGGGGGGGGGGGTGGAGCTGGTTGGAGGGAGCATGACATAGGATGAGTAGGCTTCCTGCTGGGTTCCTGCCCACCCTCACTCTCAGCAATGTTATGCTAAGGCCTGCCACTGTCTCAGTTGTGGCCCTTAAGTAGCCAATTATTGACCAAGGCTGTTTCCCCACCATCAGAAATATCCTGGCCAATGGTTTGTACACTGACAGACCCCCATATAAGGCCATAAGATATTGGAGCAGAATTACGTCATTTGGCTCATCAGGTCTGCTCTGCCATTCAATCATGGCTGATATGTTTCTCAACCCCATTCTCCTGCCTTTTCCCCATAACTTTTGATCCCCTTCCCGATCAAGAGCCTATCTATCTCTTGTCTTAAAGACACTCAATGATCTGGCCTCCACAGACTTCTGTGGCAATGGATTCCAAAGATTCAACACCCTCTGGCTGAAGAAATTCCTCCTCGGCTCTGAAGGGCCACTCCTTTGCTCTGAGGCTGTGCCCTTAGATCCTAGTGTCTCCTACATCTCCATATCCAGTCCATCCAGGCCTTTCAGTATTCTGTAAGTTTCAGTCAGATCCCCCCCTCATCCTTCTAAACTCCATCAAATACAGACCCAGCATCATCAAATACTCTTCATACATCAAGACTTTCATTCTTGGGACCATTTCTCATGAACCTCCTCTGGACCCTCTCCAGAGCTAGCCCATACTTCCTTAGTTAGGGGCCCAAAATTGCTCACAATATTCCAAATGTGGTCTGACCAAAGTCTTATAAAGCCTTATAAAGCAATCGCCAGGATGGAATTGGAGCGGGCAAGGAGAGGACAACAGAAATGTCCATTGACCTCAGGCGGAAATTTCCGGTCTCGTTTGAGTGAGGCTGTTAAATCCCACACAATGTCTTTCATGGATTTAACAATAAAAACAATTACAAGGTTTAAGATCTGTCTTGTTCCAGGTACAAAATGAAATGCAAACATCACTTAAGTATCCCTTGTTTTCACCAGGAAAGCGAAGAATAGATTTGAGCTCACTGAGTGAGGAAATTAACCAACGAATTATAGTCCCTAGCTTAAAGAATAAGGCTGGAATTCTCCAGTCTCATGCACCTCGCTATCACTGCCAGCGAGAATGGAGAATTTGGCGCTCAGCCAAATCGCCATTCATTACAGCGGGACCGGAAAATCCCCGCCGCGGGCAAGGTCAGAGAATTCCAGCCTAAATCACAAAATGAAACTTAAAAAACCCTCATGATGTATGATGCATGATGTATCAACCTAATTGATACATCATGCAAAAATGACTCTTTGAGTGTAAGTTCTACAACTTCAGGCTGATCAAAGCTGGTCTTTTTCTACACAATCTGCCTCGGTCATACAAATCCTCTCCATTAATTAATCTGTGGCTGGACATGGGAAGTGAAGAGTGGAGGTTAAAAGAATGAAATCCATTGAATGCAGTTAGGATACCTGATAGATGTGTTTGAGACTGTAGTATCATTCTTCACCAATATTAATTTACAATGGAGACCGTCTTCATGGGGTTTCATTGTATTCTTGCTGCCTCCTTAGGGAGGTTGCATTGACTAAAATCATCTCTACTGTGACATTTGGAAAAGTGAGTCTGTCTTGAGCATCTTCTGTTTTCCATGACACATCAGTATTCTTTATTGATTATGTACACAGGATTAATTATGCTGTCAGTTAACGTATTTACATCTTTAGACATTCCATTGACTTGCTTAGTTTAATATGGTCAGCATCTGCCCCTACTGTTCAGCAGTTTGCTTTTCGTAATCACCAGAGGGAGGATGTGTTATTTGTGATTGAAATTATTGTGATAAAATTGGATGGGGAAACAAATTCTCTGGCTTATTAACTGACAAAAAAAAATACCTTGCAGCAGTGAACTGTCTGAAATTCTCTTTCCTTTCGAGCTTGTTGTCTGACCCATAGAATTGCAATTTCTCCAAGTTAATCGCAAATCTAAATTACAAATGCCAAGTTGTTAAAATTCTGACGCGCAGTGGAACAGTTATCAATGTTATGAGTTCATAGAGTTTAATATTCTAGATACCATTCTTCAGTCATGCTCCCATCTGTCATAAATGGACCAGTCGTTACCAGGAGCGTTAGGGGATGGGCTTTGCAGCTCCGAGGGCCTGTTCACTATTCAGTAAGGTCATAAAAATCTGTGCCCCAACTCCATGTGGCTACTTATTGTCCCATATCCCTTGATACCCTTGATATCGGAAGCTCCAATCGCTGCAACATCCATAGTCTTTGGGACAAATACCATAGGCATAGTTGTCAACATTGGGTAAGTATTAGGACTGAGATAAAGCAAAAGCTTAGGCCAGATTGCAAACTTATAGAAATGAACTCCTTGGGTCAGTTGATAGCAATCTTACCTCTGTTCGAGCACCATGAATCCGAGCACATAATTCAAGCTCACACCGATGCCATACTTACCTCATCAGGGTGGCTGCTTTTTCAATGAGATGTTCACTAAGATCTGATCTGCTTGCCAGTTTGCTGTTAAAGATCCCATGATGCAACTCAAGGAAGAACAGAGGACTTCTCCCAGTGTCTTGCCAACATGTATTCCTCAATCAAAAGCACTAAAAAATGATTAATAAGTCATTCGTCTCATGTGTTTCTTTGTAGGGCCTTGCTGTGCAGAAATTAGTTGCTATGTTTGCCTGCAGAACAACAGTGGCTGCAGTTCAAAGAATATGTCATTGGCTGTGAAACAGGATGCTCTGAGAATGAGAAAGGTACTTCTGTCTTTCTTCTTTCTATGTTTTTCCTTTGTTGTTTGCCCTGTGTTTGACTTAATGCATTTCTGTACCATGTATCTAATACCTAAACTTGCCTGCCAAGATCCATTATGTAATGGGACTCTATGACAGATGAAAGCAACTCATATTTTTAAAACAGAAATGATTTGACTTGATAGTCCTGGATCGATTAGATTTCAGTCATGTTCCCCATCTTATTTATTCATCCCATGAAGTGCATGTGAAAACAAAAAAAGTTAATATCTAAGGAGTGGATTTTTGTGGGAAGGAAATTAGTTGCAGGGTTTTTTGGGGCCTGGCTGGTCTATCACTTTCAGCATGCACTGCCTTTCCATCAGTCATATACCCAACTCAGTCAGATGGAATTGACAGGAGTAAATTTAACCTGGCTCACTCTTCTGCAAACCATCGAGAATGGGTGCAACCCTACCCCACTTTCTTGTGAAGGCGATGAAGAAAAACGTGGGGCAACTTGTAAAACTACAATTCCACCCAATCTCCTGGGTTAGATCGAAATTACCTCAGAGCTTTCCTCACTTAATAAATTTTAAGTGTCCCCAAGTAAAATACTTTAAGGTCAATATGAACATAGGACCTGGAGAAGTATGCAACATAAAGATCTTCATTATTTGGCATGACTGATAAATTTGTAACATTTGACCATGATGTAGGCTGCTTGATCAGTTAAGCACTTGCGGTTTGAAACTGGGTGATACAAAGAACAAAGAAAAGTACAGCACAGGAACAGGCCCTTCGGCTCTCCAAGCCTGCGCCGATCATGATGCCTGCCTAAACTAAAACCGCATGCACTTACAGAGTCCGTATCTTTCCATTCCTATCATGTATTTGTCTAGTTGCCCCTTAAATACCACTATTGTACCTGCTCCCACCACCACCCCAGGCAGCAACCAGACATTCACCACCCTCTGTGTAAAAAACTTGCCTCACACATCTCCTCTGAACATTTCCCCACACACCTTAAACCTATGTCCCCGAGTACTTGACTTTTCTACCCTTGGAAAGAGCATCTGACTATCCACTCTGTCCATGCCAGTCACAATCATGTAAACCTCTATCTGATCTGAATAATCTTTTCTTGCCTTGAATTTTTTCTTGACATTTCATGTTGCAAATTGCATTCCAGTGTAGAAAGGGGCTGCTTTTCCGAAAGTGGAAAGCAGAAATTGTCTTGGCGCACATTTTGCAATACGTTATTCCTGCATTTATTAGGAACTTGATACATTACGAATGTTCTCAAAAAACTATGGCAACCAAAGTAACCATAAACTGCTATTAATAGGGGGTATTTTGTAGCAATAGGTTGTAACTCAGAAGATTAAAAAACTGTGGAACCCTTGGGACATGAGAGGGGACTACATGTTTCTACTTGACAGATATTCCCAGCCATCGAGCAATGGATTTCCATTTAAAAATGGATCATTTCAGAGAGATTTAGCCAGATGGAATTGGGATGATCTCATTACTTCACTGCTGTAAACAAATTGACTCATTAATGATCATGGAAACTCCATATTTACCCACATCAACCCGAGTGAGAAATGATGAGCCAATTTTTCAAGCAGGAGTTTAAGAAAAGGCTTCTTCACAAGTTTCCTGAACTTGGACATTACCAGTTCACCATCCGCCTCATAGGCACCAGTTTAAGGCTTTCAAAGTAATTTATTTGACTTTGCCACAGCACATTTATGCTTTGTCCCCATTGGCCATTACAGTCCAATGAGGGTGCAGTTAACCTCGTGAAATGCTGGGCGAGATTTTACGGTCTTGCTCATCCCAAAACCATAAAATCCTGCCCGTGGTCAACGGATCTTTCCATGTTCCGCCCCTCCTGGCTCCAATTCCCGTGGCAAGACAGTAAAATTCCGGCCGTTGAGTTTTTGTTGGGCAAGCTTAGGATCGAAACTGCTGCCATTTGCCATTTTTCTTTGGCAAATTTAGGACTGTTCTTCACCTTTATCTCTGTATATTGAAGCTACTTTCTCCAATTTATCATCAGTATGACTGCTGCTGTCATTTCTGACTTGTGTATTTAGCGATAATTTTTCAAATATTTAAATAAAACTTAAAATTGGAAACGTCCCTCATTGTCCTTTGAACTTTGGTTTTACACTATATTTCCCTCCACTTTCCCCTTGTCCTATCACAGCTTGAGTTCAATATCTGGAATTAAGAATCTACTGATGACCATGAAACCATTGTCGATTGTCGGAAAAACCCATCTTGTTCACTAATGTCCTTGAGGGGCGGCACGGTGGCACAGTGGTTAGCACTGCTGCCTCACAGCGCCAGGGACCCAGGTTCAATTCCCGACTTGGGTCACTGTCTGTGCGGAGTTTGCACATACTACCTGTGTCTGCGTGGGTTTCCTCTGGGTGCTCCGGTTTCCCCCCACAGACTGAAAGACGTGCTGGTTAGGTGCATTGGCCATTCTAAATTCTCCCTCAGTGTACCCGAACAGGCGCCAGAGTGTGAATGTAAGTTTTGTGACTAATAAATAAACTTTACTTTAGGGAAGAAAATCTGCCGTCCTTACCTGGCCTGGCCTACATGTGACTCCAGAGCCACAGCAATGTGGTTGACTCTCAACCGCCCTCTGAAATGGACGAGCAAACCTCTCAGTTCTATCAGTTGATACAAGGTACTGCTATATTTCAAGAAGACAGCTCACCACCACCTTCTCAAAGGCAATTAGGGATGGGCAATGAATGCTGGCCAGGCAGCGACGCCCATGTTCCACAAATGATTTACAAAAGAAAAAGTCAGGAAAGTATTGCGCCATCAATGTATTTTTAATGTGCTATAAAATATTTGACAGGTTGTCTGAGATGCCCTTCGACTGTGATACCTCACTCTTGGGCGAGCTCAACATATCTATTATACAAAACTGATCTTCATTTGCCAGATGCAGACTAAAGCAATAACTTAATTCAACTCCCATTTCCATCAAAACGTTTAGGACATTTCAGCTTGTGATTTATGTTTGCCTGGAGTCCGGTTCCTTGATTCTGCGTATCGTGCCAAAGGATTGATTATTTTATTGCTTGTCCTGTGTAGTTAGATGCAGTGACATTTAGATAGATATTGGCTCCGTATTCTACTTAGAGTGTACTGTGTGACTGATATACTTGTAATTGATAACTGGACAATCAGATGTCATTGAACTTCTCGAGATTGTTTGCTCATTGATTTATTTCTTTCTTGCAACATCACTGTTGCGCAGAATAACATGCAAATGAAGCCAATGTTACCTTAAATAGGCTTCAAAAAATGCACCCAGACTCACTATTCTTTTGCCCTCCAAATGATGAGCTTCTGTCAAATCATATTTCAGTCTTCAGGCTTCATCTAACTGACCCTCTGAATTCTCACATTATTAAATAGCTTTGGTGTTCTACCGAGTTACGTAAAAATAAACACTTGTTTCTCCAGAGGCTGAAAGTCTGCAGCGACCGATGAATTGCTTTTAAGTGCAGAGAGTAATCTCATAGAATCAGACAGAAAGTGATACAACACAGGAGATAATTTGGCCCATTGTGTCTGTGCATTGTGCTAGTGCGGGCTCATTGAGGAGCTATTCTGTGAATCCCATCCCCCAGCACATCTTGCATAGCTCTTCAAGCATTTATCAAATTTGCTCTATTATTGATTTTGCTACCACCATCCTTCCAGGCAATGTATTCCAAATCATCATAATGCATGGCATAAAAGAAACCTGCCCAATGCGTAATTCAATTTTGTAGCCAATTTTTCAAAAACAAATGTTGCCTTGCTGCTTAATTCTTTTCAAAATGGTTTTGAGTACATTTTACTCAATGGGACAGTGGAGAGCCCACGGAATGGGCCATTGATGTACCCAGTGTATGGCCCAGTTGTATCACCCAGTGTACAGGCAACTAATGGATCCATTGAGAAGGCCGCTCATAGAATCCGCTGTACAAAACAGTGACGGGCTTATTGAATGGGCCAGTGACGTAACTCACTGCATAGGTCAAGGCACTACAATGGAATCAGCTGCAGGCAGGGTGCAGGGGGTTGAAAAGCAGAGGAAAGAAGTTCACTTAGTGATGTGAATTCTGGGAGCGAGTGCCACGGACTTTGGAACTTAAATTTGACCCTGAAGACTGAAATACAAGAGAATAGGGCAATGTCAACTGGAGCTGCAGATCATGGAAGAAGATGTGAATTACCCACAGCCAAGCAGCCCCTCGCTTCTCTGATGGCTGTCTTCCAGGCGGTGAGTGATTGCCAGGAGACACTACTGCCACATGATGACAAGAAGGGGCCTCCACACCTGGACAAGAAGGCTTAGACAGAGGTCTAAGCTGGCATGCTGGCAACGGGAGAGTTGTACGAAGGATTTGGGTGCAGTGCTGGAATATGGTGAATGAATGTCTCCGTTCTGTGAGGGTGAGTATTGAACTCCCATGAGTGAATGTTTGTGTGACCTTGCTTCTGGCGGGGCCTGAGGGTGTGACGCTGTGAGGTGAAGTCAGCACATCTTCCAGCGCTCTGGAAGACTGCCTGGGACTGGATAGGATGGCCGACATGGGAAGTGGGATGTCCCACAATGTGCTGGGCACTTAAACTAGCAATACTGGGGAGAAGGATGGAATGTTTTGGTACATCGAGTGGAATTTTATAGCCCCATCGTGGTCGCAGGACCGGAAAATGTTGTGAACCATTAAAAGCTCCATTGACTTCGGCAGGACCAGAAGACCCTGCTGGCGGAGGGACTGTAAAATTCTGCCAGCTGGCCTCCTCTCCCTTCTTGCCCTCTGCTGAAATGACAGTTACCATTTTTCAGTGGTTAGCACTGCTGCCTCACAGTGTCAGAGACTCAGGTTTGATTCCCAGCTTGGGTCACTGTGCGGAGTCTACACACTCTCCCCGTGTCTGTGTGAGTTTCCTCCCACAGTCCAAAGAAGTGCTGGTTAGGTGTATTGGCCATGCTAAATTCTCCCTCAGTGAAACCGAACCGGCGCCCGAGTGTGACGACTAGGGGTTTATCACAGTAACTTCGTTGCAGTGTTAATGTAAGCCTACTTTTGACACTAATAAATAAACATTAAACTTAACTTTTAAACCTTTAAGATGATGAAGCCAGTCTGTAAAAAACCTGTATGCAGATTTAAGCCTCCTAGATTACATAAGAAGTGAGCAGAATACTTTACTGATGAAACAGGACTGCCCAGACTTGCAAATAGCATGAGTACCCCTGCCTCTTCACTCCATTCCTCCTAAGCCTTATATCCTGCCCTGGCAGTTGGAAATGTAAAATGTGCCATCCCTGCTTGCCCGTTTTTCCCATACGCCAACCACAAAAATGCTCCTTGAATTGTCCCAGTTGTCCCTTTGATGAATGATGCTGACATTCAGGCACATCCACTCAATGTACACTCATGATGCGGTGTGATGACGTCAAGAGATCATGCTCTATTTCACGTGACATCAGTAGTGCCTGAGCGCTTGCACACACGATTTAAAATTAAGGCCCTGGTTCACTTGGCTTGAAATTTCAAACTATTCTGCTCAAACGGTGGCACAGTGGTTAGCACTGCTGCTTCACAGCACCAGGGACCCAGATTCAATTCTGGCCTCGGGTCATTGTCTGTGTGGAGTTTGCACGTTGTCTGCGTGGGTTTCCTCCAGGGGGCTCCGGTTTCCTCCTACAGTCCAAGGATGTACAGGTTAGGTGGATTGGCCATGCTAAATTGCCCTTCAGTGTCAGAGGGATTAGCAGGGTAAATATGTGGGGATAGGACCTGGATGGGATTGTTATTGGTGTAGGCTTGATGGGCCAAATGGCCTCCTTTTGTACATACTGTAGGCATTCAATGAAACAGTTTTTTAAGAGATGTTGTTTTTAATTACCGAGGGTATCAACCTTCGGCAGTTGAGACAAAGATGTTCACCTCTAACAATTGCCTAAAAAAGCAAGTTTCCTAAAACAACAGAACAGAAGTCTGAAAATTGATAAAGTATATGCTGAGGCACCCAGTACTGTACACACATTTGAGTTAAGCTTGTGGATTCTGTTTTTCTGAACATCATTGACAATATGGTGATAAAACAAGCAGTGAGATATAATTCTGCAATGTAATGTTAAGCGAAAAATGTGCTGACTGAAATTTCTGGTGTGAAGAAACTGGGCCTTTATAAAAAAATATTATTTTGTTAAGTATTGATATTTGCTTTGAATTTCCCCTCTATTGGTCCCCCTTCATTAAGTGTCATACCCCAGATCAGAGGCCAGGGAAACAACCTATTCCCATGCTTTAGTCATTAGTGTTAATATCACAAAGCGCATATGGGTGGCACAGTGGTTAGCACTGCAGCCTCACAGCGCCAGGGACCCAGGTTTGATTCCCAGCTTGGGTCACTGTCTGTGTGGAGTTTGCACGTTCTCCCTGTTTCTGCGTGGGTATCCTCCGGGTGCTCTGGTTTCTTCCCACAGTCCAAAGATGTGCAGGTTAGGTGAATTGGCCATCCTAAATTTTCCCTCAGCGTACCCAAACAGGTGCCAGAGTGTGGTGACTAGGGGATTTTCACAGTAACTTCATTGCAGTGTGAATGTAAGCCTACTTGTGACTAATAAATAAACTTCAAGATTAAGGGGGAGCATTTGGTACACCAATTTCATTTTTTCACAGAGATCTATAGTTCCTCTCTACCTCACACTGCATTGCCCTTCCTAGAAGTCCATTCTAGGTGTTAATCATGCAGTCTGAAACTGTCCTGATTTCTGTCTTGAACTTACCTTTTTATCAATGTATACCAATGTATATGTATTTCCACTTGCCTTGCATTTGTGATTCAATTTGAAATTGTATTCTGCCTGTTTCACTTTATATCCTACAGTGTTTTATGCAATCTTTCTCATTCAATTCCTTTTGTGAATCAAGATTCAGTTTTGCAAGCTTTCTTACTAACTCAATCCTCTGTAATTGTGGTTAGCATTTTGACCCCTCACTGCTCACAACTTGAGTGTTTCCTTACTAAAATGGCCTACTTTTGTTCCTATTTCTTATCTTCAGTGTTTGGTTCTGACCAAACTCACTCAGTGGTCAAAGTGTGGCTTGACCAGAGCACTACACAGCTTCAAGACTGCCCAAACATGTGCTCTACACAGAGGTATATTAGAGTGGCAGTTCATACAGAGGTCAGAATGGGTAAATTTCAAAGACAATCTCAACGCCTCCATGAAAGTCTGCTCTATTAACATCAGGGGAAAGCGATGTCTATCATGTATGTGTCTGCACCAACTCTCCGATAGAGCATCTTACCCAGGCCCTATTCCAGTAACCCCACGTATTTACCCTGCTAATTCCCCTAACCTATACATCTCATGGCGAGAAGAGGCAATTTAACATGGCCAATCCACCTAATCTGCACATCTTTGGACTGTGGGAAGAAACCAGAGCACCTGTAAAAGACTCACGCAGGCACGGGGAGAATGTGAAAACTCCACATAGACAGTGACCCAAGGCTGGAATGTGTGGGGTTATTGAAATAGGCCGGGGGTGTGGGCCTGGATGGGATGCTCTGTTGGAGAGTTGGTACAAACTTGATGGGCCGAATGGCCTCCTTCTCAGGATTCTATGATTCTTTGACCTCCAAGCCCATTTAGATAAATGCAGGATAAACTGCCCTTTGTGCTGTTTCAGAAATTATGCCTTGATTTCACCTTAGGCATGGATTTGCATCACTTTCGGGAGATACTGAAATTGTTATGCCCATACTGGGCATGTTGCCAACCTCAATAGTATCCGAAGGGTGGGATTGTTTTATGGTGGTCTTATCAGGTGCATTTTGCCAAATAGCGGACAGTATTTCACCAGCCCAGATCCCCTTTAAAGTTGGCTTCTGCCACTAAAATGCTTCAAGTCTAAGAATTTTATGGGACAGCAACACATTGTATACTGCTCCTCATGACAAAAGTTATATCAACAGAAAGTTATTCAGCTTCAGGTTTGTGTATTTATATTCTTTCTCTTCCTCAGCAATTGATTAACTGCTTGGAGCACATTTGTTTAGAAGTATTTCACTGTTCCATTGATAACCAAATGCAAACATATAGCCAGACTTCCAATAGTGAGCTTTGTTCTCAATCTCCATAGCCACTTTCTATACAGGCAAAGGAGACAAAGCATTGTGCAGATGTGGCATGCTTCAGAGATTCAGCAGGTGCTTGTGGGCACTAGTGTAATGTTTCAATATAATGAGCCCTGATGCTGTAAAAGCACCAGTGAGGATTGTACATGTAGAATTCATATTCTGACAGTATTTCAGGTATCACAGAGGCATGAATGCCAATCTACAACTAATTAGTATCATTTTTGTCTGATTAACATTGCTCAGTCGGTGCATAATGGCAGTGTGCAGAGTTAGGGCAAACGTTAGTTAGGTTGACATAGGTTCAAACACATTTCACATCAAACCCTGTGAGTCATCAGCGAGAAGAAATATTCATTCAGCCACCTCGGTATAAAGAAGGGGTATACAAAAGGTATTGTTATGATTTAGGACTCGCCAGTATTTCTGCTCATTTCCTCTTTGAATCCAGGTATTCACTGTGTGAGATGATGGTTTATTCAATGTCAACTATACCAATTGTACAGTACTTCCACTTGGCTTGTGGTTTCCTTAACGGATAATCATGTTCCTTTGTTCTCTTCTGCAAGAGCGCAGAAACTGCCTTACAATTCATCGCAATGTGTCTTTTGCAATTTATAAACCTTGGACCACATTCTCTAACAACCAAATCAAAATAATTAGGCAGAAGCAGCTTAAACTCTGCCTACCGCAGCATGGTAGCACAGTGATTAGCACTGCTGCCTCACAGCGCCAGGGACCCGAGTTCAATTCCGGCCTTGGGTGACTGTCTGTGTGGAGTTTGCACATTCTCTTTGTGTCTGTGTGGATTTCCTCCGGATCTTCCGGTTTCCTCCCACAGTTCAAAGATATGGTTGTTAGGTTGATTGGCCATGCTAAATTGCCCCTTAGTGTCAGGGGGATTAGCAGCGTAAATATGTAGGGCTATGGAATGGGGCCTGGGTGGGATTGTTGTCGGTGCAGGCTCATTGGGCCAAATGGCCTCCTTCTGCACTGTAGGGATTCTATGATTCCATGATTCTATGCCAACAAATTATGGCAGTCTCGTGCTAATGTGCAGTCACCAGCAGCCATCCTACTCTGTTTATTTAATTATATATATTTTACCTGTATAAATATGCACACGGACAGGGAGGTAGGGACTACTTTATGAAACAAATAAGCAAGTATTTTACTTTTAGCTGGTATTTTAATGGATTGTTTTGGGCACATTCTGATATGTTGAAACTACAGCAAAAACACACTTTTCCACCTCCTTTGGTGCTATAATCTGAAGTAGTCTGATGTCTTATTTATCATGTGTTCTTCCATTTCAAAAGAGAATAGGTTGTCTCCTCTTGCTCCATTAAGTAAAATGGTAAGATGTAGAATGTCATACTTTTCGCCTGTACAACATGCGCTTATAATACAAATTGTTTAGGATTTTGTTGTTTTGCTATGGCAGTGTAGTAAAATTGAAGGTGGCTCATTGTGGCTTCAACAATGAATAATTCCTTATCAATATAACATATATACAAGATAAGATTCTGACAGAATTAATACACAAGTCACTCTCGTCTCCTGTCTGGATCCAACTGAGGTTCCTCCTCATCCCAGAATGTGTGTTCTTGCTCCCGATTAGCTTGGCTTCCCATGCAACCTCTTCATAGGGTATGGCCCAATTACGTGACCCTTAAAGGATCGTCCCTTTTAAAGGGGCCACATTACCACATGCTGCATATGTTATCACCAGGGTCACTAAATGGATGTAATTGTGAAACTAAAACAAGACATTTGTCCATTAGTACCTGTGAAGAAAAGTTGCATTACAGCTCTGAAGCTCGCCCACCAGAGATTCAGGATAGTAAACAATCATTCATCTGGTGATTCATTGCATTTTCATTCACACGTCCTCACTGAGAGCTGCTCTGTATTATCTGTACTGTGGTTATGCAGGAATCCACTCAGGCTGAGTATAATACGAGAGAGGGAGCAGTGCTGGGAAAACTACAAGAGGCAAGTTTGATACTCAACAGTAAGTCTGAATTTTCACAGAAAACAATCAAGTTTCTTGGACACTTAGCGACAGCATCAGGAATAAAGACTGATCCGTTGAACTCCAAAGTCATCAAATAATTCCCAGTTCCAGGAAGAATCATGGAGTTACAAAGTTTCATTGGAATGGTAAATAAAGTGGCAAAGTTTCTAAAAAGATTTAATCAAAGCAAAATTTAGTCCATCAAAAAGACAGCATTAACGGCCAGTTGGCATGTGAAAAATTTGCTGACTTATGTCTTTGGTCTTCACATTGCGATAGAAACATGCCTGAAATCTTTAGTCACTCCATTGAGTGTGAAAGAACTTGCAACGATGCCATCAAAAATTCAAAGGATTCATTTAAGATTGATGAGGTTTGATGTGTTACAGTATGTGTTCAAGGGACGCAACAGAGCACAGCAGACGCAATATCACATGTTGAAACAGAAAATCTAGAAAAATGTGATATTGAATTTGCACCAGAAGTTCAGGAGTTGCTGAAATGACAGTGCACACATTATCGGTAATTACACTGAAGTCAAAGAGATTTAAAAATCAGATGATGAATGAAAGCAGACCAGAGAATTTTGTATTCAAGGATGGCCAACGTATATATGACATAGTCCTATCTTAAGACCACATTTTGAGCAGTGCGAATACCTGACAGTGATTGATGATTTACTAGTATACAATGATAGAATAGTAACCCCACGAGCATTGAGATATGAGATCTTACAATGCCCACATTAAGGTCATTTAGGTATTACCAAGTGCAGAGCCAAAACCTGGAATTCGGTTTGGTGGCGCTGTCGCTTCAAGTCATTTGAAGAAATGATATTCAGATGTTTCCCATCTACAATTCACAGACAAGAGTCAAAAGAATCATTAATGTCAAATTCTTTTCCCACAAGACCATAGGAATGTTAGGCTTGGATTGGTTGGAGAATAAAGGGAAAATGTTTCTCAATGTAATAGATCACAACTTGGGGTGGATTGAAAGCATCCATGACATCATCTAAAAACCCATCTGGTTTGTTCATTTCCTTTCGGGAAAGAAATCTGCCATCTTTACCAAGTCTGGCCTATATGTGACTCCAGATTCACATGGTTGACTCTTAAATCCCTCCTGTAGTGGTCTAACAAGCAACTTAGTTCAAGGGCAATTTGGGATGGGGAATAAATGCTGACTTTGTCAATGGTGCCCACATCCCGTGGAAGAATAAAGAAAATAAAAAGCAGTAAGAATGTCATTGGACAAAATTTTCACAGCCCATAGGATTCCTGATATTTTGCGATTAGACAATGGTCCACAATTTCAATAGTTTGCAGAATTATTTTAGATTTGTTCATACAACACATACATCCAATTTTCCGGAGACTAATCGAGAAATGGAGAGAAATTTCAGAAGTGTAAAGGCATTACTGAGAAAGACTAAGGGTTTTCAACTTGTGCTCTGAGCCAGAATCCTCTGACTTTGCCCATGGCTGGGATTCTCCGGCCCCACTGTAGTGAATGGAGATTTGGCTGAGCGCCAAATTCTCCATTTTCACTGGCAGCAGTAGCAGAGCGAACAACATCGGAGAATCCTGCCCCTTGAGTTATAGATCTTCACCCTTGCAGAATGGATTAGCTCCATGGAAAGGAGGTTGCAGACAGATTCCTACCCTTCCACATACATTGATGCCACAGGTCAAAGTCACAGACTTTGTACGAGAGAAAGAGAGAGGAAACTTGCCAAAGTAAACAGGTAGAACACCATGATAGATGGCACAGAGAAAGAACATTGTCAGATCATCGACAGGGAGAGCAGGTATGGAGCGGAGATCAGTCGAGGTTTGGCAAACTAATGGAGAAATGACCACACATGAGGTCTTCCATTGTCTGGATGGAACTGGGCGAAGTAAGAAGAAATGGAAGAACTTTGATTGCAATTGAGCCACAGAATGAAAATCAGAGACCTGAGAAGTCCCAACGATGTGAAATGAAAGAAGGCAATGAGCCAAGCGATCCTGAAGTGTCTACTTGTTCAAATTATGTTCACGAGCATCCAATGGACCGACAGCAGAACGAGAGGCCTTATTCCCACAAACAGAAGGAGAACAAAGACAGGTCGACAAGTAGAGGGACAGCTGTCTTCTCGGTGCAAGAGTAGATGAGAATCCCAATCAACAAAATAGAAGAAAGAGAGAGAAGAGAGAACAAGAAGAGAACATGGAGAGAGAAAGAAAAGTGACATTTATTCTGGGAGCAAAAAGAGGCTGCATGTTTTACACAAATCCAAAACACTGACATTTTCAAAATGACGAGGTGACTGGAAGACTGAAGAATGGTTCTTCAGGAACTTCAGACTGGTGGGGTGGAGATGTAGTATTATTGAATATATTAGAGTATGCTAAGTCCCACAAAGGGTTATCTGTAATAGTCTGAAATATCATTGAAGGAAGTGATATGTACTCATGTGATCTGAGATCCTCAGAGAAAGCAGCTTGGAAAGAAACTAGTGCAAAGGAGTGTTCTCATAACTGTAAGTATGTTATGCAGCTGATCATCGTTGGGCATTATTCAATCTACTCCGACCCAACAACACAAGAACATACATTGTTCAAAAACAAGCTTGTCCATGGTTTTAATCCACCTTGGTAAACATGGGTCAGTCTTATTGTAAACCATGTTTTGTTGGATAACTTAAAAAAAAAACATGAAAGACGGCTCCATTATTACTATGATAATGTGATCCCCAGCACATGTTCTTAAGATGATATGAAGAGATGGGCACAAAGATGTCATTCTCTAATCAAGTTGATTCACAATCTGCCATTATCATAAAGGTATGATTTAAAAATCAAAGAAAAATGTACGAGAAAAGTTGGTGATGCAGCACAATGAACATGTCAGGGACACAATAGGACTTTGGACAAGGCGATTACTGATTTGTTCGAAGTACAGAGCCTATCCAGTCTATAGTCCTTATAAGGGATTTCCTTATCTTGCACATTGATGCAAATGCTGAAATGGATACTCTGGCTTACAAAGGGATGATAAGTGTTTTCCTCTTCCATTAATACAGCCTGACAGGCTTCTTGTTATTACCATGTATTTATATTAATGTCCTCCCGTTATTTTACTTTGTAGTTTCTTGGCATGTGATATTTCTGCACAAATTTTGCATCATTAGATTGTCTACAAGTCAAACCAAACACTGCAGGGAAAGAAAAAAATCAGTTTATTTCTCCATGTGAATGAGTGATTTTTATGTGTTTTAGATACACTGTCTGAGTTTTATTGACCACAAAGGGAACAAGCTATCGACTATGCAAGAGAGCTTAAATTAGAATTTCACCATGGCTGGGAAAGGGCGGATGAAGCACAGGCCAAGATAGATTTTACATTGACTGACATTCTTTTATCACATTCCTTCTGCTACTTACCAACTTGAATATCCCTTGGGCTTTGATCAGTTCAGTTCTTTAATGTGCAATGCGATTGTCCATTAGGCGAGCAGTTCCCATTAAGTGGGAAAATAAAATTTCAGCTGTCGAAGGGGCGAGATGCTGGCGGTTGGGGCTCGGGGAGGAGAGGGAAATGAGGAGAAGCTGGGCGTGAAGAGAAAGGTGTGCGCCTGCAATTATCAAGACAAAGTGTTGTGACATTTGTGGGCAACACGGTGGCACGGTGGTTAGCACAGCTGCCTCACAGTGCCAGGGACCCGAGTTCGATTCCAGCCTCGGGTCACACTCTGTGTGGAGTTTGCACATTCTCCCCGTGTCTGCGTGGGTTTCCTCCGGGTGCTCCAGTTTCCTCCCACAGCCCAAAGATGTGTGGATTACGTTGATTGGCCATGCTAAAGTGACCCGAGTATCAAGGGGATTAGCATGGTAAACGAGGGTTACAGGAATAAGGCCTGGGTGGGATTTAGGTTGGTACAGGCTCGATGGGCCAAATGGCCTCCTTCTGTACTGTAGGGATTCTATGACATTTCAGGCCACGATTTTCCAACCTCTCTGTGCCTGGTGCAAATTGCGCCAATCTCGGAAAATTGCATGGCAACCTAAAACCTGGTTTTGCGCCTAGCGCCCGACGGTTTGTGATCTTCCCAGTTCCTTTTTGATGGCGCAAACAGGATCTCGTCCAGAAAGGGCACGAGGCTTATTAGCATGAGATTGACTTGATTTCAGTCTCATTCGTGAGTGTGGCAGGTGATCATTCCCCCACTCTCGGAATGTTCCCACCTCCCCAACGGGAAGTCACACAGGTGTGAATCACTGCTGCTTTCTTGAAGTGTGGTCCAGGTGCCATGGGTTGCAAGGGTGAACGAAGAGGTGAGTACTGCTTAGCACTAACCTCCACAGTGCAAAAGGACAAGTCAGCCACGGCCACAGTGCAGGGTACAGTGGGAGGACCTTCAAGAGTGCAGGGGGCTTGGGGGTGGGGGGGGGGGGGTGGGGTGCTGGTGGGGGTGTTGCTTGGCGAGGACACTGAAACCCCTGGTGGTTGGGGACATGGCTGGGTACAAAACGGCACCCTGGCACTGCCAGGTGGTGGGGCCTGAGTGGGGGTGGGCGACTGAGTGAGGGTCATGGAGGGGTGTGGCACAAGCAGGGTGAGACATAAAGAGGGACTTTAATGGGGACTATGAAGGGGAGATGAGGGGGGGTTCTGAAGAGAGGTCTTATAGGGGGACTATGCAGGGGCGACTGTGAAGGAGGGTCATGAAGGTGTGGGGCATGTCGGGGGTCATGAAGGGCTCCTTATTGCCGGTGATCTGTGTCGAGGAGGGGAAGAGAAAACATGGTGCCAGGGGGACGGATGGGTTATGTTGGCTGTGGGGGCAGGGAGTGGGTCTTCCAGTGCACTGCAAGATCAGGGCATCCTTTCAAAATGGCATCTGATCGCTTTGCAACTGAGTTTAGGCCCCGCCCCTCCCAGAGCCAGCCCAAAACTCACCACTCTCCCAAAAAATGACTCACAGTGGAATTTTGTAAAAACGATTCAAGTGCCGAATGAGCAAGGAAGCGGAAAAGTTTCAGACATGTTCTTTTAGGTGAGTTTGAAAATGCAATCTTATGCAAAAAATGAGCTGGGATGCGATTCTCAACATCAAGTGGAGAGGGATGGTGGAGCCTGAACTCAACAGTAAAGGCGGCTACTGAGCTCTGGGGCGCAATTGCACATAAACCCTGACCTCCTGGTGTATTTGGAGATCTCCTTCCACCCCCTTCCCAACACACATTGGGACCCCCCATATGAACATTGGGACCTATTCCCGATGGACATTCCCAACCCCTCCTCCGAATGCCCTCCCTCTGCATAGTCCCCTCCCTCCCTGATCACCACCCCTTCTGCCAAGTTCCCTCCCTCCCATCCCCCAACACTCGTTTCCCCTGGCATAGTTCCCTTTCCCCCGCTCTGCCGATCACCCCCCACCCTGGCAGAATTCCCTAACCCCCCCTCCCACTGATCGCCCCAATGGCAGAGTTCCCCTCCCATCCTGGCAGAGCTCCCATTCTCTCCCACCCCTGCGGAGCTCCCCCATTGTCTCCATTACCCCTTTCCCATCATAGCTCCATCCCATTCTGATTTTGCCCACACTCTGGCTCCACTCCCTTGGCACTGCCATGCTGGCACTGCCCGGATCACCCAGGGACTTCAGTGGCCTCCGATTCTCCCCCAGTGTGGCCATCCCATCTAGTCCCCGTTGCTGGGAACCATACGTGATTCTAGCTGGGGAGAGGATCGGCCGTCGAGGTGGTAAAGATAAATGAGCCCAGCCACTAGCATCAGGGCCTCATTAATGACATGCAAAATGGGGTCTTATTGGGGGAGGCGAGAAATCGATCTTTCTTGCCGAAAGCCAGGTGGGACGATGTTGCAAGATAGCACCCTTAGTCTCCAATTTGAATATTTTAATGAGCTACTTGACAGCTACACATAGGTTCCCCTGGTTACCACCTTCAATCCCATGGCAGCGAGACCTGGAAGAAGTCGCGGTGATTTCAGCATCCTGATCCAATGTCATTATTTGGGGATCTAATTCTGTAAAACTCACCTCTCCATCTCTGAGACAAATTCAATGCCCCCCCCCCCGCCACTCCCCACCCCACCCCCCCAGCCCTGCCAACTCCAATAACATTGTTTCTAGTTTGTGTATAGTGCTTTACAGTAAAGGGTTTACATTAAGGGAGTCCTTTTGAAGTCAGTGCTAACAAAAGGTTAGACAAGGCTTTGTGTACGACACAGTGAATGTTGAAATCCTATGAATATTTGGATCAGGCAAGTTGGGGTGAACAGGTGTAAACTTATTAGCAGCTCAACTATGTTTGAGTCTCATTAAGAAGCGGTTTCACAATTTGCCTCACGAAGCTCATTTAGCTTCTGATCATTTTCCCAGCACAGTGCAGGAAGCACAGGATTGCTCCATTGTCAAGCTACATACTTGAATTTTCAGGAAGAACACTTGATTATCAGTGAAATATCCTCTTACTAGCTCCTTTTGCATTAAATTTGTATCATTATTAGCATGAGTTCAACGTTAAGGCACTGCGAAAAGAAAAGCATAAATCCCAAAGGCCATCGTTTGTATCAAACTCGTACATATTCAGTATAAACTGCACTTAATTTCTAATTATTGATTCATAAAATGTGGTTCAGTCCAGTGCCTTCTTTGACAGGTAATTATATGGCGAGTTTACAGGCAGCAGTGATTCCCAATTAGACCGAAGGATGCTTCTATTTTACTAGGCTTTATCATTTCTATCACTGGAGATTAGCCACTGTGAGCTGCTATTCTTCCCTTTAGATTTGGCACTGGATCTCTGTATATGCACAAGGCTCTGATGTGTAATATGGGAGATCAAAGTGCAAACATAGAGTTCCAGCTTCTTAAGTTTATTTTGCAGGAACAAGAGGTCTTAATCACGAAGGGATTTTCAGAGCCACATATTTGTGAGTCTGCAAAACCTTCCTTTGCTCATCAATCCTGCTGAATGTGCATAGGAGAGCAGCCACAAGCACGAGGAGCCTGCTTGGCAGCAGGTTGAGGTTCTACTCTTGTAAAAGCGTCAATGTCTTAACCACAAACTCCAATCTGAGACCACTCCATCCCTCTCCCAGGCAACTATTAGGCTGAGATACACAAACCCTTCCCATCCTTGGTGTTGCATTTGATCCAACATGAACTTCCAGTGACCTGTCATACTTCAGAAGGATATATAGACAAGTTGGTGGAATGGGCAGATAAGCGCCAGATGAAGTTCAATATGGAAAAGGTGTGAGGTGATGCCTTTTGGTAGGAAGAACATGGAGAGACAATATCAAATTGTACATGGAGAAAGATCGACTGCAACAATGATTTAACAACAATAATGGCAATAGTGGCTTTAAAATGGCCATTCTGGCTGAGAGTGAAGCATGCTGGGAATTTTGGGCAACTTATAATTAAAACCTGATGCAGGTCGTAAAGTTACTGAGTCAGGGATCTGGTCTGGTAATTGTAGTCTGAAAATTCCTGTGTTGACTAAATAAGGGAAGTTGTTTACTTTCGAGTAGACATAGTGGCCTAAATTTTATTGCCATTATGTGTCAGACATATCATGTAAAGTAAGCAGAATGGCGTCGTTTAAACTAATTCCATTGGATGTTTCAGCCATGAGATCAGATTTGGGTTACACAGTTGGCTGGATGACAGGGAATCTTCCGGAAGCAAGAGGAGAATTTGTAGATAAAACACATTGCAGCCCTTTGTTTGCTAACGACAACTCTATAGAGATTAACCATCATAAGAAGTGTGCCCTTCAAAAATTTTCCTCAGAGAAGACTGCAAAGGTAGATTCTACATCGGAAAAGATTTGGCCAATTCGTCTCTAAACCTGGTAGAGTCTATTTTCAGTTAAATAGTTAAAGTTAATGTTCAGTTAAGAGTTAAATTTCAATTGAGAGTTGTAGTTCAGTAAAATAGTTAATGAGCTGCAACTGTTTAAGTTTGAGTTGGTGCCAGAAGTATTAAATAAAGAAATACATTGTTGGATGAATTGAGAGTCGACTCCTGTTCTTGTTTGTCTCATTAAGTTGGAATGTTTGGAAGGTGTTTAAATTAATAGCCGAATAAAGGGAAAAATTCTGAAGGATGGGCAGGAACAGAAGGTCCTGGGGATATATGTGCATAAATCATTGAGGGTGGCAGGACAGTTGGAGAGAGCAGTGAATAAAGCAGTAGTATTCTAGGCTTTATCATTCGGAACATAGAGTACAAGAGCAAAGAGGCTATGCTGAACTTATATAAGACACTAGTTAGAACTGAGCTGGAGTAGTGTGTGTGCAGTTCTAGGAAGGATGTGAACACATTGGAGAGAGTGCAAAAGATGTTTGGGAGAATGGTTCCAGGGATGAGAAGCTTCAGTTATGAGGCTAGATTGGAGAGGTTGGGACGATTCTCCTTAGAGGGGAAAAAAACTGTAAGACACAGAAGCAAAAGTAGGCCATTCTACCCAACAATGAGATCATGACTGATGTGATCGTCCTCAACTTCAATTTCCTGCCTTATCCCCATAACCCCTCAACTCCCTGACTGATTAAAATCTGTCTATCTCAGCCTTGAATATACTTAACAACCTAGCTTCTCCAGCCCTCTGCTGTAAAGAATTCTACAGATTCACTCTGCTCTGAGGGGAGAAATTCCTCCTCATCTCTGCCTTAAATGGACAACCTCTCACTCTGAGATTATGCCCTCTGATCCAAGACTCTCCCGCAAGGGGAAACAACATCTCAGCATCTACCCTGGCAAGCCCCACGAGAATTCTATATGACTCAGTAAGATGTCTTTCATTCTTTCCAACTCCAATAATTACAGGTCCAACCTACTCAACCCTCCCCAAAAGAAAATCCCTCCATATCCGGGATGAACCAAGTAAATCTTCTGTGGAATGCTTTCAATACCAGTATATCTTTCCTTGGGTAAGGGAACCAAAACTGTTCATAATTTTCCAGTCATGGTCTAACTAGTGCCTTATATAGTTTTAGCAAGGCTTCCCTATTGTTGTACTCCATTCCCATTGAAATAAAGGTCAACATTCCATTTGTCTTCCCAATTATCTGCTGAACCTGCACACTAGCTTTTAGTGATTTATGCACGAGAACCCCCAAATCCCTCCGTGCTGAAGCTTTCTGCAGTCTTTCTCCATTTGAATAATATTCAGCTCCTTTATTCTTCCTACCAAAGTGCTTAATTTCACATTTTTTTACATTATATTCCATCTGCCAAGATTTTGCCCACTCACTTAACCTGCCCATATCCCTTTATAGACTCTTTGTGTCATCCACATCACTTGCTTTCCCACCTATTTTTACATCATCCGTAAACTTGCCAACAGCACATTCACTTCCTTCATCCAAGTCATTAATAGGTATTGAGAATGTACAGTGTAAATACATGTTGTAAATAATTGTGGCTCCAGCACTGATCCCTGTGACACTCCACTTGTCATAGGTTGCCATCCTGAAAATGTCCCTCTTCTCCCAACTCTCTGTCTTCTATTAGTTAACTGTGAGGGACAGCTCGGTGGATAGGATATTGGTATGTAGATAGGCTGGAAAATTGGGCGGGGATCCTGGATTCAGGATTCAATCCTGGACCGGGGAGCAGCGCGGGCTTGGAGGGCCGAAGGGCCTGTTCCTGTGCTGTACTGTTCTTTGTTCTTTGTTCTTTAACCAATCCTCTATCCATGCTAATACACCATCCCAACATATGGGCTCTTATTAAGTAGCCTTATCAAATGTTCTTTGAAATTCCAAGTATATTATATCTACTGGTTTCCCTTTATCTATTCTGTTCATTACTACCTCAAAGAATACCAATAATACCATAATTTTCCTCTTCATGAAGCCATGTTGACTCTGCCTGATTTTATCATATATTTCTAAATGCTCTACCACTATATCTTTGTAATGGACTCCAAAATTTTCCAAAGACAGATGTTAAGCTAACTGACCTAGAGTTACTTGTTTTTTTTTGTCTCCCTCCCTTTTTGAATAAGGATATTACATTGGCAGTTTTCCAATCCTCTGGAACTTTTCCAGAATTTAAATATTCTTGAAAGATTACTACCAATGCATCCACTATCTCTGTAGCTACTTCCTTTAATATCTTAGGATGCAACCCATCAAGTCCAGGGGACTTACTGACTTTTGTCCCATTATTTTCCCCAGTACTTTTACTGTAGTGATAATTATTGGACTTACTTCCTCTCCCAAATATGACTGTTGATTATTTAGAATTTTTGAAATGCTGTTTGTTTCTTCTACCATGAAGACTGATACAAAGTATTTATTTATCCTCTTCCCCTTGCTGGTTCACAACACCAGGTTAAAGTCCGACAGGTTTATTTGATAGCAAAATCCACTAGCTTTCGGAGCGCTGCTCCTTCATCAGCTAAGTGGGAGTCTTGATTACCTATAAAGATTCGCATTCCAACCATTAATTTGTAAATTAAGTTTGTGTCTTTATATGCCCTGTTTGTGAACAGAACTCCCACTTACCTGACGAAGGAGCAGCGCTCCGAAAGCTAGTGGATTTTGCTGTCAAATAAACCTGTTGGACTGGTGTTGTGAGACTTCTTACTGTGTTTACCCCAGTCCAATGCCGGCATCTCCATACTTTGCTGGTTCCCCATTATTATTTCCCCTGTCTCATTCTGTAATGTTCACTTTGGCTTCTTTTTCCCTTTTTATATATTTGAAGAAGCCCTTATAGTTTGTTCTTATATTATTTGCTAATTTACCCTCATTCTTTATCTTCTCCCTCTTTAATATATTTTGGTCATCTTTTGTTGTTTTTTAAAAACTTTCCTAATCATCTGGCTTACCACTAACCTTTGCCACATTGTATGTCTTTTCTTTCAATTTAATTCCCATCTCAACTTCCTCGGTGAATCATAGTTGATTTATCCCCTTCCTAGAATCCTTCTTCCTCATTGGACTAAGAGGAGATTTAATAGACATTCAAAATCATGAAGGGGCTGGACAGAGCAGATAGGGAGAACCCGTTCCTGCTCGTAATGGGACTGAGCAGATAGGGAGAACCTGTTCCTGCTCGTAATGGGACAGAGCAGATAGGGAGAACTTGTTCCTGCTCGTAATGGGACAGAGCAGATAGGGAGAACCTGTTCCTGCTCAGAATGGGACAGAGCAGATAGGGAGAACCTGTTCCTGCTCAGAATGGTTGAAGAATGAGAGTCACATTCACTGACAGGTACAGAGAAGAGATATTCAGTAATCAAAAAGGCAGCATTAGCAGCGACGTGAACATCCGAGAGATTTGCTAATTATGCCTTTGGGTCTTCATATTACAATAGAAACAGACCACAAACCTTTTGTCACTCTATTGAGTTTGAAAAAGCTTGCAATGATGCCATTAAGAATTAAAAGATTTAAATTGAGATTGACGAGGTTTGATACTCACACGGTACATGTTCAAGGGAAACAACAGAGCACAGCAAACCCATTGTCACACATTGAAACAGAGAATCCAGAAAAATGTTACATTGAATTTGTGGAAGAAGCCAAGGAGTTTGCAGTAACGATAGTCCATACATTACCGGCAATTTCACAAAGATTGAGTGAAATCAAAGAGGCTGAAAAATCAGACGAGAAATTGAAGCACATTAGAGAAATTTGTATCCTTTTTATTAATTTATGAGTGCCCCTGGCCAGGCCACGTTTATTGCCCATAGCTAGTTACCCTTGAGAAAGTGGTGAGCTGCCTTCTTGAAATACTGCACTGCATGTGGGGTAAGAACACTGACAGTGCTGTTGGGGAGGAGTTCCTGGATTTTGACCCAGCGACAATGAAGGAATGGCCATATAGTTCCAAGTCAGGATGGTGTGTGGAGTGAAAGTTGAAAGTGGTGGATGGGACGACATCAAGCAGTCTGCTTTGTCGTGTATGGTGTTGAACCTCTTGAGTGTTTTTGGAGCTCCATTCACCATGACAATTGGAGAATTTTCCGCCACATCCTTGACATGCGCCTTGCAGATGGTGGACAGGTTTGGGAGTCAGGAGATGAATTAATCTCTGCAGAATTAGCCACACTATCAGAAGGACGTGGAGGCTTTGGAGAGAGTACAGAAAAGGTTTACCAGGATATTGCCTGGTATGGAGGGTATTAGCTATGAGGAGAGATTGAATAAACTGGGATTGTTCTCCCTGAGGCTGAGGGGCAACCTGAAAGAAGTTTATATAATTATGAGGGGTAGAGATAGGGTGAACAGTTGCAAGCTTTTTCCCAGGGCAGAAATGACAATTGCACGGGGGCACAAGTTCAAGGTAAGGGAGGAAAGGTTCAGTGAAGATGTGTGGGGGAAGTTTTTTACACAGAGGGTGGTGGTAGCCTGGAATGCACTGCCAAGTGAAGTGGTTGAGGTAGATATGTTAGTGACATTTAAGACTTATCTGGATATGAACAGACAGGGAATAGAGGGATACAAGTGGTTGGTCTAGATAGGACAACGTGATCAGCACTGGCTTGGAGGGCCGAAGGGTCTGTTCCTGTGCTGTACTGTTCTTTGTCCTTTGTTCTCATTCCCAGCCTCTGACCTGCTTTTGAAGCCACAATATTTACATGGCTGATCCTGCTGAGTTTCTGGTCAATGGTAAACCCCAGGATATTGATGGTGGTGGATTCATAGAACATAGAACAGTACAGAACAGGCCCTTCGGCCCACGATGTTGTGCCGAACTTTATCTGAAACCAAGATCAAGCTATCCCACTCCCTATCATCCTGGTGCGCTCCATGTGCCTATCCAATAACCGCTTAAATGTTCCTAAAGTGTCTGACTCCACTATCACTGCAGGCAGTCCATTCCACATCCCAACCACGCTATGAGTAAAGAACGTACCTCGGACATCCTTCCTATATCTCCCACCATGAACCCTATAGTTATGCCCCCTTGTAATAGCTCCATCCACCCGAGGAAATAGTCTATCTATCCCCTTCATCATTTTATAAACCTCTAATAAGTCTCCCCTCAACCTCCTCCACTCCAGAGAGAACAGACCCAGCTCCCTCAACCTTTCCTCATAAGACCTACCCTTCAAACCAGGCAGCATCCTGGTAAATCTCCTTTGCACTCTTTCCGGTGCTTCCACGTCCTTTTTATAGTGAGGTGACCAGAACTGCACACAATATTCCAAATGTGGTCTCACCAAGGTCCTGTACAGTTGCAGCATAACCCCACGGCTCTTAAACTCTAACCCTCTGTTAATAAAAGCTAACACACTGTAGGCCTTCTTCACAGCTCTATCCACCTGAGTGGCAACCTTCAGAGATCTGTGGATATGGACCCCAAGATCTCTCTGTTCCTCCACAGTCTTCAGAACCCTACCTTTGACCCTGTAATCCACATTTAAATTTGTCCTACCAAAATGAATCACCTCACATTTATCAGGGTTAAACTCCATCTGCCATTTTTCAGCCCAGCTTTGCATCCTATCTATGTCTCTTTGCAGTCTACAACAGCCCTCCACCTCATCCACTACTCCACCAATCTTGGTGTCATCAGCAAATTTACTGATCCACCCTTCAGCCCCCTCCTCTAAGTCATTAATAAAAATCACAAATAGCAGAAGACCAAGCACTGATCCCTGTGGCACTCTGCTAGCAACCTGCCTCCAGTCCAAAAATTTTCCATCCACCACCACCCTCTGTCTTCGATCAGACAGTAAGAAGTTTAACAACACCAGGTTAAAGTCCAACAGGTTTATTTGGTAGCAAAAGCCACACAAGCTTTCGAGGCTCTGAGCCCCTTCTTCAGGTGAGTGGGAATTCTGTTCACAAACAGAACTTATAAGACACAGACTCAATTTACATGAATAATGGTTGGAATGCGAATACTTACAACTAATCCAGTCTTTAAGAAACAAAACAATGGGAGTGGAGAGAGCATCAAGACAGGCTAAAAAGATGTGTATTGTCTCCAGACAAGACAGCCAGTGAAACTCTGCAGGTCCACGCAACTGTGGGAGTTACAAATAGTGTGACATAAATTCTGATTCTAGGATCGCATGATAAAGACTCAGGAGGAAAAAAGCAGAAATATTTATGTGAAATAGTGTGACATAAACCCAATATCCCGGTTGAGGCCGTCCTTGTGTGTGCGGAACCTGGCTATCAGTTTCTGCTCTGCGACTCTGCGCTGTCGTGTGTCGCGAAGGCCGCCTTGGAGAACGCTTACCCGAATATCAGAGGCCGAATGCCCGTGACCGCTGAAGTGCTCCCCAACAGGAAGAGAACAGTCTTG
This sequence comes from Mustelus asterias, assembly GCF_964213995.1. Classification (NCBI taxonomy): domain Eukaryota; kingdom Metazoa; phylum Chordata; class Chondrichthyes; order Carcharhiniformes; family Triakidae; genus Mustelus; species Mustelus asterias. The sequence continues at coordinate 20,630,080 of NC_135816.1, forward strand.
CCTGGTGATTGTCGAGCGGTGTTCATTCATCCGTTGTCGCAGCGTCTGCATAGTTTCCCCAATGTACCATGCCTCGGGACATCCTTTCTTGCAGCGTATCAGGTAGACAACGTTGGCCGAGTTGCAAGAGTATGTACCGTGTACCTGGTGGATGGTGTTCTCACGTGAGATGATGGCATCTGTGTCGATGATCCGGCACGTCTTGCAGAGGTTGCTGTGGCAGGGTTGTGTGGTGTCTTGGTCACTGTTCTCCTGAAGGCTGGGTAGTTTGCTGCGGACAATGGTCTGTTTGAGGTTGTGCGGTTGTTCGATCAGACAGCCAGTTACTTATCCAATCGGCCAACTTTCCCTCTATCCCACACCTCCTTACTTTCATCATAAGCCGACCATGGGGGACCTTAACAAATGCCTTACTAAAATCCATGTATATGACATCAACTGCCCTACCTTCATCAACACACTTAGTTACCTCCTCAAAAAATTCTATCAAATTTGTGAGGCACGACTTGCCCTTCACGAATCCGTGCTGACTATCCCAGATTAATCCGCATCTTCAGCGGATTCAGCGGCAGTAATTCAATTGAAAGTCTGGGGGAAGATGGCTAGAGGTTGGCCAACATACATGCCACATAGCTCTAGCTTAAGACTGTATTCTGAGCAGTGAACACATCTGATGGTTTGTTGTTTTATTTATTAGTCATAAGTAAGGCTTACATTACACTGCAATGAAGTTACTGTGAAATTCCCCTCATCGCCACAGTCCAGCGCCTGTTCGGGTCAATGCATCTAACCAGCACGTCTTTCAGAATGTGGGAGGAAACCGGAGCAACCGGAGGAAACACGCCCAGACACGGGGAGAATATGCAAACCCCACACAGACAGTGACCTAAGCCGGGAATCGAACCCCGGGTCCCTGATGCTGTGAAGCAGCAGTGCTAACCACTGTGCTACCGTGCCGCCCCTGATTTACTGTTATAGAATGATAGAATAGTAACACAAATAGTTTGAAACTTGAGATCATTCAATGCTTACATCAAGGTCATTAAGTGTAAAGAACCAAAGTACAGCATTCGGTTTGGTGGCCCGATCTCTCAAAGAAGAAATGATATCCTGATGTATCTCATGTTTTCAATTTACAGGCAGGAATCAAAAGAACCATGAATGTCATCTTTTTTGCCCATGATCCCATGGGAATTGATTTATTTGTGTACGGAGGGAAAATGGATTACTACTCGAGGTGGACTGAAGAGAAACTGTTGTTTAATCACACATCAGAAGTAGTGATAACACCATTGAATTAAATTTTCACAGTCCACAAATTCCTGATATTGTAACATCAGATAACCGCCCACAATTTTGGAATATAGAATTTCAAGAATTTACAAAATCATTTGGATTTGTCCGCACAACAAGGTCACCGAGGTTTCCATGGGCAAATGGAGAAGCAGAGAGAGGTAAAAGCAAAAATAAAAGCAAAATACTGCGGATGCTGGAATCAGAAACATGAATAGAAAGTGCTGAAAAATCTCAGCAGGTCTGACAGCATCTGTAGGGGGAGAATGATCAGAGAGAGAGGTGTTTGAACTATCTTTCATTCACACTCTTGAGTTATAGATCCTCACCACTGCAGAATGGATTAGCTCCATGTGAGTCACTCATGGGAAGAAGGTTGGAAACACAGATCCCCACCCTTCCACATATATCAATGCCACAGGTCAAAGTCACGAGGGTACATTTTCCAGTCTACCTGCCATGGGAATCATCGCGGGCGAGACGGACAATTTGTTGGACCATTGAAAAGTCCATTCACCTTGGGAGAGAATTTCCGGTCTTGGGTTGGGTGGGACTGGAAAATAACCATCACAGACTTTGAGAAAGTTCGACAACGTTAGGTTGTTTTGGAACTCATACTTACCTGCTTGCCAAGAATGGAGGTTGGGACCTCCAAGTTCCACTAGACTTTGGTCCTCCTGTGCATGAGTAGATTGGCAGTGAGCTGCACATTCACAAATCAACATGTTTACATTGTTTGGGCCCAGTAAAGGCAGAAGAAGGTGAGAAAGCCCAGTTCAGGTGACTGGATGTTGAGTGCCATGCTCAAAAAGTGTCCCAGAGAGAGGAACAGGGGAGGGGGATAGAGTGAGGTCTCAAGAAGTGTCCCAGGCTGAGGGACAAGTTAGGGGGGCAGGGAGAGATTCCAAAAGGAAATTAAAGAAGTTCGAAGAAAGGGACAAAAACAGGAGACAGCAAAAGGCCCCAGTTAAGTTAATAAAAAGGGAGGAGCAGAGAAATGGGCTCCAATTAGAAAAAGTGTTGTGGGGAGCAGACATTAAATAAAGAGGGCTTGGGAGAAGCACTGGCAATTGAAGGAGGCTCAGAGGAAGATCAAAAAAAGCAGCCAAAGACTGACTCCATACTATAGGCACCCTGGCACAATGGCTAGCACTGCTGCCTCACAATGTCAGAGACTCGGGTTCAGTTCCCCGCTTGGGTCACTGTTTGTGCAGAGTTTGCACGTTTTCCTCGTGTCTGCGTGGGGTTTCCTTTGGGCATTCCGGTTTCCTCCCACAGTCCGAAAGCCATGCTGGTTAGGTGCATTGGGCATGCTAAATTCTCCCTCAGTCTACCCGAACAGGCACCGGAGTGTGGCGACTGGAGCATTTTCACAGTAATTTCATCGCGGTGTTAATGTCAGCCTACTTGTGACTAATAATAAATAAACATTGGGACAAAGGTACCCCTTTGGAGCAGTGGTGTTCTGTTCAGAATGACTGAAAGCTGGAATTGTGCTTTTAACTGGGTGCTTGAGTGTACTCGGGAACCCTGTAGAGGTCTGCCGCAGTGTAGCGGAATAGAATCTCAGAGGGAGAGATTGAAATCCTGCGCGGTGGGCTGTTGGTGAAGCCATCTGAATTGGAATGACCTTTGAACGGAGTTCCAAAGTGAGATCTTCAATGGTGAAGTTTGGAAACCTTCAATTTTCAGTGAGATTCATTGACTCACAGTGTTGCAGACACCCAGACATTGCTGGATGGAGGGGATGTAGTATCATTAGAAATGTTATACTGAGTCCCATTAAGGGTTAATTTAACACTCTGTGATATCATGTGATCACTGCAGCGGGATGGAAAAGTCCGGTCAGCATAAATGGCTGTAACATTCCAGCCTAGGAATCCTGCAGCAAGTAACTCCCCTCCTGACTCCCCAAAGCCAGTCCACCATCTACAAGTCACAAGTCAGGAGTGTGATGGATTATTCTCCACCGAGATGAATGCAAATCAAATAATACGCAAGAAGCTTGACACCGTCCAGGACAAAGCAGCCCGCTTGATTGCTATCCCTTCCACAAATATTCAATCCTTTCACCACCGACGATCAGTGGCAGCCTTGTGTACTATCTACAAATTACACTGCAGGGACTCACCAAGGTTTCTTAGGCAGCACTTTTCAAACCCATGACCACTCCCATCCTGAAGGACAGGGACAGCAGATATCTGGGAACACCTCCACTTGGATGTTCCCCTCCCTCCAAGTCACTCACCATCCACTCACCATGGAAATATATCACCGTTCCTTCACTGTCGCTGGGCCAAAATCCAGGAACTCCCTCTTTAATAGCAGAGTGGGTGTGGGTGTGCCTGGAATACATGGACTATAGTGACTGCAGAGGCAGCTCACCATCACTTTCTCAAGGGAAATAGCGATGAACATTAAATGCTGGTCCAGCCGATGACTCCCGACATCCTGTGAAATTAGTTTAAAAAACAACCAGGGCAATGTTTGACGCAGTTTAACTAACCAAAATGTCCCTGGGCTATGGAAGGAAAAAATACAAACAAAATGGATCTCATGGTTACCCAATGAATCCAGCTGAAAAGTGTGGATTTTGGGTAAGATTAGGGTTATAATCCTGTCTTGGTTATAATCCTGTCCTCCGAGAAAATGGACTGTCAAAGCCCAGCGGCATGATGGCACAATGGTTAGCACTGCTGCCTCAGACCACCAAGAACCCGGGTTCAATTCCGGCCTCAGGTCACTGTCTGTGTGGAGTTTGCACATTCTCCCATGTCTGCGTGGATTTCCTCCGGGTGCTTCGGTTTCCTCCCACACTCCAAAGATGTGGATTGATTGGCCATGCTAAATTGACCCTAGTGTCAGGGGATTAGCAGGGTAAATATGTGGGGTTACAGGAATAGGGTGGGATTGTGTAGACTCAATGGGCTGAATGGCCCCCTTCTTCACTGTGGGGATTCTATGATTCTATTCTATGAACCCATTGTTGAGAAATGAAGAATTGGTCCCGGAATGGGATTACTGAAGTGCTGTTAGAATCTGTGGAACCAAGAACAAGGAGAGGAGAAAATTGGCAGGGGGAGGTGGCAAATTCAACTTTACACTTAATTTATTGAGGTGTTGAATAAAGCAGAACAGCGGCTGGATAGGGAGCAGTAGACTCTGAGATGTGCATGAGTTGGTACCTTTTAACTCGTCGTATATAACGGCGTTTCCAACTACATTGAGTATTGCGTATTCAGCTCACAAAATCTCCTCAAGTTCATCATCTCTCACGGTGGTGTACACAACCAGCAAGAGACATAAAGCCTTGCAATGCAGATCAACCTAATCTAAATTCAGCTCAAACTAGTTTCTGTAAGAAGATCTTCTTCATGTCATCTGTAACCATAGCCACTACCTGTTTTTTAACCATTTTTCATTAGCAGCATACTGGTAGAAAGCGTTTCATGTAATTTGCTTAAATTAGAATTCTGCTCTTCTTCCCTTCGAAACATTACAGATAGATGGTTAAGAAGTAGACCGATCCCAGTTTGCAAATCAATATTTAAGTGGGCTGCTCAGACTCTAATTGCCTTTAATGGGACAAGTGGCCCTCACTCATCAGGTAATAAAATATGTGCCGCGGATGAGGAGAAAATAAATTAGTTTGCGACATTCTATAGCTTTTTTAAAAAATTATTATTCTCGTTTTGATGGGTTAAATAATTCAGCTGTATTAAACCTGGAGAGGTTGTTGGTGCTCTCAGCTTGAATACAGTAAGTGCATGGATAGGAGGTTGCCAATTCTCTGTTGCCAAGGAGATTAATTTATCTTTCAGGAGATGTTTTGCACAGATGTGAGATCAGCTGAAAGTAAAATTATTTTGCTGCGGTTTTGGCTCATACAGCTGCAAATAAAATAGTTTTTTTTACCTGCTTGTATTGTGTTTCACATTTTCCCCTTAACTTAAAGAGTCTCACAATGCTCCCTTCATATTATCTTTGCATGAGGACCTCAGGGCATCAAAGCCACACAAAGATTTAGCAATGGTGTTCATAGAATCAACAGAGAATCCCTCCAATGCAGAAGGAGGCCATTCAGCCCATTGAGCCTACACCGACAACAATCCCACCCGGGCCCCATCCCCGTAACCCCGTGTATTTACCCTGCTAACCCCCCTGACACTGAGGGCCAATTTAGTATGGCCAATTAACCTAACCCGCACATCTTTGGACTGTGGAAGGAATGATGTGGAGATTATGGCATTTGCTACCAAATAAACCTGTTGGGCGTTAACCTGGTGTTGTTAAAACTCTTACTGTGGGAGGAAACCAGAGCACCTGGAGGAAACCCACACAGACACGGGGAGAATGTTCAAACTCCACACAGACAGTGACTCAAGCCGGGAATCGAACCTGGGTCCTTGGTGCTGTGAGGCAGCAGTGGTAACCAATGATTTTGGTTTGATTTGATTTATTATTGTCACCTGTATATTATATAGTGAAAAGTATTGGTTCTTGCGTGTTATACAGACAAAGCATACCATTCATAGAGAAGGAAAGGAGAGGGTGTAGAATGACCGTGCCACCCTTATGTGTGCTATTTCAATTAGCCATCCATCATTTACCTTATCAAATAAAAATGTCAGAAAGTGACAGAAATTCTAAAGATTAGCAGAAGTCTACTCTACATAAATTCACTACAATTAAAGACTGATTTAATATTTTCATGACGTAATAATTTGTTCCAAAATGTAGCTTTTCATTGCACAAACAAGAACAAAAATCCTTATTTCACCTTGAGTGAAGTAGCAACTTTTGGATTTTGTACTGATACATCTTCTCAATGATGTGAAGGTTAAATAAAACACTTCTAGGTATTACTACTAACACCAACAGCAGAATGCAATTCACTGCCACATATTCTTGTTTCTCACTCAACGACACCCACTCAAAGATAACCATCGGAGCCATTGACAGTGCAGTATTGAAAGAAATGGCCATGACAAATGTTTCATGCAATCCTTTGAAATCAGGGGGCAAACTCATCAGGGTGATACAGAAAGGAATGCCATTAATCTAGCTAAAGCCAAGTTAATGATAATTTCAATGAGAAATTTCCATGAAACCACCTGTCACACCATTCACCAACCTGCAGCTAGAATTATGGGCATAAGCCATTAAATCAACTCCATGATCCTTGAATTGTCGAGGAGTGAGGCTTATGATTATGATTGATATGTGAGCAGTCTCCTTGAGGGTCAAAATGATTGTCAGTCCCTGTGAACCGTGACAGCTGCATAAAATTCTGCGGTGCCCACTAATTAAGAATGAGTAATAACATTGACTTCTTGCAGAGAGGAGGAAAATAAAAGGTAGGATTGTGCTGCTAACTTGTGTCAGATATGTTTGGAAGCAGGCTTGCAGAGTGGTAATGTTGAGGGGATTTATAATTTGATGTGATTATAAAAGAAATGAGCAATTTTCGGTTGACCCTCTGAAGGACAAACAGCAGAAAAGAATGTTTGGCAAATCTATTTCCACTAGGGTGGGGAAAAGTGGTGTCTGTCATACCATTCAGGGCCTAATTCTGCCTGATCCATATTGCTCTATTCTTCTCTTAAATACGAATAAGGATTGTAGCTCAGCCTACAACAGGGCACAGTTTTAAATTTGGGTGCAATTGGTGATTCGGTCATAAATTGTATCCATTTTGAAATGTTACTATGTTCACCCATTTCTGGTCAAACTCATTTTTAGGTCACAAAATACACAATTGGGTAGCATTTTAAAATGTATCTTTTTAAATTTGCTTTAAAAATATTTCTTGATGCAAAAATTAAACATTCAAAATCAGCACCGAACCATCCAATTTTAAATTGCTGACGCAAAAGCAGAAAATGCTGGAAAATCTCAGCAGGTCTGACAGCATCTGTGGGGAGAGAACAAAGCCCCACAAATGCCCCACAGACGACGAAGGGTCATCCAGACTCGAAATGTTGGCTCTATTCTCTCTCCACAGATGCTGTCAGACCTGCTGAGATTTTCCAGCATTTTCTGTTTTTGTTTCAGATTCCAGCATCCACTGTATTATGCTTTTATTTAAATTGCTGACAATGACTTTAGAAAAAAACTAAACATTTTTCTAAATTAAATGCAAAATATTGCGGATGCTGGAATCTGAAACAAAAACAGAAAATGCTGGAAAAACCCAGCAGATCTGACAGTATCCATGGCTCTATTCTCTCTCCACGGATATTGTCAGACCTGCTGAGTTTTCCAGCATTTTCTGTTTTTGTAAATGTTTTTCGAGTTAGCTTTTAATACAGTCGTCAATTCTATAATAAATTTGAATTGTTCTTTTTTTATTCGAATCCTTTTAGAAGATAATGCTCATTGTCTTACTGCGCTCAAAGTGTCGTGTTTAATTTTTGGAGTTGTCTTGAAGGCTTGCAAACCAGTTGGATACAGGAAACTTTGAAGGATGATTAGTTCACCCTGGAGTGTGGGCAGCTTTGAGGACAGGATCGACTTCTCGCACAATATTTGCAAAACCAACACAAAAGATTGCAGAATGAGTTGTGGGCAACTTTGTTTAAAATTGCAAACTTTTTCAGCAGTTTTGCCAATATCTGGTGAATTGCACTGTGCAAAGGGCGGAAACACTGAGGCCAAGATCTTTCATGAAAATCGCTCCCATTTGAAATATCTTCCGTGTTTGCTCAATAACTGGTACGAAAACAGACAGCATGTTGTTTTGTCTCTTTGGTGTTTCTGCCGATAATTGAACTGAGGCTTCATGTCTTGGACTTTGTCACAGTGACAGTCCACCCGCTGGTGTGATCTTTCAATGGTGGTTGCCACGTTCACGCATCCTGTGTTGGAACGATCACAGCGAGCTGAGCTGGAAAGAATTAACAACAATGAAAGAAATCTCTATCACAGTGATGAGACTGACTATGATCTGGCACAAGTTCAACTTATTAGATAAAGAGAACGCGTAGACAGCTCTCTCTCTCTCTCTCAATTGACTGGTAGTTTTTCAGCCTTAAGTGTGAAAGACAGAGATAATAAGGCCCACAGAGACATGTTACTACTCTCGAAACTTAATTTTCTTGTTCACCTCTGTAGCCTATTGCTTTCTTCAGGAATAAGTGAGGGATTTGCTCACACAGTTTTTCAGTTGAACTCCATATCAAAACTGAATCTCAGATTGAAAAAAAAATCCACGCTTTTGAGAAGGATTTTTAATCCTAAATCCATCGCCCCCCGCGAACAATACAAAATGAAAACTCTCCCATGCCTTCTCAACAGCAAAAGCTCTCAAGCATCTAACCTGCAACGAGGACAATCCCAATTCTATCAGCTCATATCTTCACATTTTGAGTTTCAAATTAATCTGAGCACCATTTTCTGAACTCTCTTTAATGTATAACTACAATAAAGTAAAGTTGATTTATTAGTCGCAAATGGGCTTACATTAACACTACAATGAAGTTATGGTGAAAATCCCCTCGTCGCTACACTCCGGCGCCTTTTCGGGTACACTGAGGGAGAATTTAGCATGTTCAATGCACCTAAATCAGCATGTCTTTCGGACTGTGGGAGGAAACCGGAGCCCCTGGAAGAAACCCATGCAGACACGGGGGAGAACGTGCAGACTCCACACAGACAGTGACCCAAGCCGGGAATTGAACCCGGGTCCCTGGCGCTGTGAAGGAGTAGTGCTAGCCACTGTGCTCCAACATTGCACGCACTCTTCCAAATTAATCTCAATAATGAATTTTAAGGGATTAAAATGTTGTAAGTAACCTGCAATCAAAATGCTGATGGGATGTCTTCTAGGGTTTATGAGTCTTGTTGAAATCTTTATGTGCATACTTTTAGTCAATGCCTTCGATTCAAAGCCAAATCATTTTTCCTTTCCACTCTTGCTGCTGAGCAGGGCAAAGAAATGAAAGGCTGAATTTTGAACCTACTCCCACCCTCAGGTGTGGAAACAAAGGTGAGCGATTAAAGAAAATACTGGCTTCAGTTTCTTGTCACCATTCCTGGCGGTGGCACAGGGGTTAGCACTGCTGCCTCACAGTGCCAAGGACCTGGGTTTAATTCCGGCCTCAGGTGACTGTCTGTGTGGAGTTTGCAAGTTCTCCTTGTGTCAGCGTGGGTTTCCTCTGCGTTCTCCGGTTTCCTCCCACAGTCCAAAGATGTGCGGATTAGGTTAATTGGCCATGCTAAATTGCCCCACAGTATTAGGGGGAATATGTGGAGTTAAGGGGATAGGGCCTGGGTGGGATTGTGGTTGGTGTAAACTTGATGGGCCGAGTGGCTTCCTTCTGCACTATGGGGATTCTATGATTCGATCGACTTTCAATAAGGTGGCGGAGGGTGGTCCCATGAACCAGTCTGATTCAGAATTATGCAAATGAAGTAGGTTAAAGAGTTAATTGAGAACTCCTTTGAATGCCATGTTCATATTTTGACAGGGGTGCCTAGACTGCGTGGGGTTTCTGGGGGTGATTAGATGCATGAAGGTGGCTACACAGCAGGGAACCAGTCATGGCAGCCCAGGGAATTAAGTGGGCCCATGAGCTGGAGAATGGCGCAGAGGGGGTCCACTAGCCTCCAGGGGGCCAATGCCATCTGCTCCTATTCATTGGGAGCTACCTGTTTCAGTGTTGGTAAGTTCTCAGTAGTACTCTGCCTCTCAGCCCCTCCAGAAGTGGGATCGGTTCTGAGAAACATCACGACTTCTACTTCCCATCCATGGAAGGAAAGTCCAGCCCTACCCAATGGGAAAACCGACCTTGTATACCTTAAATTGGAACCCCACTTTGGACAAGGACACTTATCTCCAAGTTTTACTGTTATTTTCCCATTGGGAATGTTCCCGCTGGGCTGAATTGCCAACACATTGGTCTTCTTTTGAAAAAGTCCTGGTTCTAAGCTCTAGGTTACCTTCTGACCTCATACTCTAAGGCTGATATTCCAGTGGAGTACTGAGAGAATGCTGCATTGCCGACATGCAGTTTTACTGGGGACATGTCATTAAACCAAAAATCTTTCTTTATGTATATAGGTGGACTTTTAAGATGCAATGACACTGTTTGGAAAAGAGGAGGGCGCTTTCCTCGTGCAATGGTTAAACTATCCCCTAAATGAGAAAAGAACAGATTGCCTGGTTCTTCATCTGATTTCTGCTTGTGGTATAGTGGTACAGTGCGGCTGCTGTGTTCCGTGCCAGTCACTGCATTTCAGAAGTAATTTACTGTGTGAAACACATTAAGATACTTTGATGTGATAAGTGCAACATAAATTCAAGTATTTTTGTAGAATAGGATGCCTCTATTCTGTACATGTGCGACTGTATCAAGGTGCATAACCACTTTCTGCACATTGAATACCTTTCGTTAGCGCACTAACTTAATTTGTCTGGTTACCCGCCCACATAGCCAGAAGTCATCTTCAAACATAACAGCCTTACTGAAAGCCCCATCCTCAGCATTGACATTGTTGTATTTTGGTTTTGACTGTCTAAGGAAGGTTGCAGAGACATAGATATGACTGAACAATAACTGGTTTGTCACAGGAACATAACATTTACAGATATACAAGCCTTATGAGGAGATGGTGGTGTAATGGTAATGCCACTGGACTAATAATCCAGAGGCCCAAGCTAATGTTCTGGTGACACAGGTAAAATTAATAAATCTGGAATTATAAAGCTAGTCACACTAATGGTGACCATGAAATTATCATTGACTGTTGTAACAGCCCATCTGGTTCACTAATATAACTGGGAATAGGACTCAACCTCATTAACAATCTGTGTCGAAGGATTGTCGACCATGGCCCTGGACAATGTGCCCACAGTCTATGTGGCTTGCCCGGCACGTACGTTGTCTTGTAAGTAAAGTGCATTGGTCGCAAGACGAATCTCTCTGTTTTCGGGTTCGTTCTGGCGAGTTCTTTTTCATCCAGTAATGAGATCATGGTCTCAATGACTACTTTCAGCCCCATGATATAGCTGGAGAATTTCTCACAAGCCCATATGACTGTGAGAGCCTCTTCTTTCACTGCATACCTCATTTCTGTGTCAGATAGCACCCAAGATGCTTGATAGATTAATATACATCCATCCCTTAGTTCTTGAAACAGGACTGCGCCTAGTTGAGTTTGTGGTCATTAGGGATGAATCGTAGTGAGCCAGGATAACTGGTGAGAACAGCATATTTTCAATTTGTCAGAATGCTTGCTTCTGGTATACATCCCAACACCATGCTTGGGTCATCTTCAATTGATGTCTCAAGGACTCCATGACTAGCTCCAACTTTGGCAGGAATTTTGCTCCGTACTATTGAAGATTTAGAATGGATGACAAGTACCTTCCAAAAAGCAGTTGATGTGGTGTATATGGATTTCAGTAAAGCGTTTGACAAGGTTCCGCACGGTAAGCTATTGCAGAAAATACGGACGCATGGGATTGAGGGTGTTTTAGCAGTTTGGATCATGAATTGGCTAGCTGTAAGAAGACAGAGGGTGGTGATTGATGGGAAATGTTCATTCTGGAGTTCAGTTACTAGTGGTGTACCGCAAGGATCTGTTTTGGGGCCACTGCTCTTTGTCATTTTTATAAATGACCTGGATGGGGCGTAGAAGGATAGGTTAGTAAATTTGCGGATGACACTAAAGTCGGTGGAGTTGTGGACAGTTCGGAAAGTTGTTGCAGGTTACAGAGGGACACAGATAGGCTGCAGAGCTGGGCTGAGATGTGGCAAATGGAGTTTAATGCTGAAAAGTGTGAGGTGATTCACTTTGGAAGGAGTAACAGGATTACAGAGTACTGGGCTAATGGTAAGATACTTGGTAGTGTGGATGAGCAGAGAGATCTCGGTGTCCATGTGCATAGATCCCTAAAAGTTGGCATTCAGGTTGATAGGGTTGTTAAGAAGGCGTACGGGGTGTTAGATTTTATTGGTAGAGGGATTGAGTTTCGGAGCCAGGAGGTCATGTTGCAGCTGTACAAAACTCTGGTGTGGCTGCACTTGGAGTATTGCGTACAGTTCTGGTTGCCACATTAGAGGAAGGATGTGGAAGCATTGGAAAGGGTGCAGAGGAGATTTACTAGGATGTTGCCTGGTATGGTGGGAAGGTCTTATGAGGAAAGGCTGAGGGACTTGAGGTTATTTTTGTTAGAGAGAAGAAGGTTAAGAGGTGACTTAATAGAGGCATACAAGATGATCAGACGATTAGATAGGGTGGATAGTGAGAGCCTTTTTCCTCGGATGGTGATAGCTAGCATGAGGGGACATAGCTTTAAATTAAGGGATGATAGATATAGGACAGATGTCAGAGGTAGGTTCTTTACTCAGAGAGTAGTAAGGGCATGGAATGCCCTGCCTGCAGCAGTGGTGGACTCGTCAACAGTAAAAGCATTCAAATGGTTATTGGATAAACATATGGATGATGTTGGAATAGTGTAGGTTAGAGGGGCTTTAGATTGGTTTCACTGGTCGGCGCAACATCGAGGGCCGAAGGCCCTGTACTGCGCTGTAATGTTCTATGTTCTAAAAGTTGCTTTCCGCATCAGGTTTTGAGAACAACGCTTGGAGAGCTTGGACGTGCTGTTGTCCATGAAGCACTTTGGGTGGATTTCCCTCAGCACAGCTTTGTTGAGTTGAGTCACAGGAACCTGAATCATTCGGGAGCACCATTCTGTTGCATGTATAATGGGGGAGATGATTCCTACCATGTCATCATGTTAAGGTGCAGTTGGACCAGTTTAATGATGGATGCAGTATCTTACTTTGTAAGAAAAGGTACACCGGTTTGACATCTTTTCTCAGCACTATGCTGTATTCATTCGCTCCAGCCCAGTGAATGGGGAAGCAGTGGTGTTGTCATTGGCTTAGTACTCCAGCATAATGCACTGGGATGTGGGTTTAAATCCCATCACGGCAGAATTCAATAAAAATCCAGAGTTAGAAGTCCAATGGTGACCATGAAACCATTGGTAGTTGTTGTAAAAACCCTCTGGTTCCCGAATGTCCTTCTGGAAAGGAAATTTGCCATCCTTACGTGGACTGTCCTTCACATAACTCCAGACCCACAGCAATGTGGTTAACTCTGAAATGGCCTTGCAAGTCAGTTATGAATGGACAATAAATGCCCAGTGATGCCAACATCTCATGAATGAATTAAAAAAATAATAGTTTTGGGAAATACTTTTAAAGTCAGATGCAGATCCTTGATGGTTAATCGCCTCGATCTTTTGGATCATTCAGGGTGGCACGGTGGCACAGTGGTTAGCATTGCTGCCTAAAGAGGAGGAATCGGGTTCAATTCCGGCCTCGGGTCACTGTGTGGAGTTTGCACATTCTCCTTGTTTCAGCGTGGGTTTCCTCTGGATGCTCCGGTTTCCTCCCACAGTCCAAAGATGTCCAAAGCGTTTGTTCATTGGCCAAGCTAAATTGACCCTGGTGTCGGGGATTAGCAGGGTAAATATGTGGGGTTATGGGAATAGGACCTGGGTGGGATTGTGGTCGGTGTAGACTCGATGGGCCGAATGGCCTCCATCTGCACTGTAGGGATTCTATGATGAGGTTGAGACCGATGCAGACGTTTCAACTCAGAAGAGAAAATTCTTGATTGTATAGCATTTAATGTTTCCTGCAACTGTTCTTACTTTGGAATGTTTCTTGCATCATACCTTTGACCTGGGACTTGATTACTCCTGGGCCGTATAACAGAGTTATAGATGGCTTCATGCATTATTTTATTTGCTGGGGTTCTTTAGTTACAGGACTGCGACACTTGCTGCTGAGTCCAATTTGAAATTAGTGATGGGCCCATTGAGACAAAGGCCTGCAGTCCATGGAGTGAATCTTGGATCTTTGATTTCAGCTCGGATGTCCTTCTTCTATTTGGTGACATTCACCTTTTCATTGATGGTCTTGTGGTTCTCTTGTGGTCCTCTGTGTATCTCGAAATTTTAGCTCGGCACATCATTCCATACTGTTCCAGTCTTTTACAATGAAAGTTTGAGTTTATTGAAGTTTAAGTTTATTTATTAGTGTCACAAGTAGGCTGACATTGACACTGCAATGATTACTGTGAAAATTCCCTCGTCGCCACACTCCGGCGCCTGTTCGGATACACTGAGGGAGAATTTAGCATGGCCAATGCACCTAACCAGCACGTCTTTCGGACTGTGGGAGGAAACTGGAGCACCCGGAGGAAACACACGCAGACGCTGGAAGAACGTGCAGACTCCCCCTAGACAGTGACCCGGGAATTGAATCTGGTTCATGGTGCTGTGAGGCAGCAGTGCTAACCACTATACCACCGTGCCACCATTCTGCAATGCTTGCAGGACACTATTCTGTGCCTGTGAAGCATTTTGGCACCATAGTGCTGGCATGGTTAACTGGTGTCCAGAGCCTTTGTTCCATAAAGTATTTTTTTGCCCTGGAGTGGCTTTGAAATTCTTTTGTTTAGTCAGTTGTACTCTCATCGGGGGTTTTCTGAAGCATGGGGGGTGATTCTCCCATTGCAACCCGCAAATTTTCTGGCGGGCCCGGTCAGGAGAATCACGTGTTGGTCATTTTGCGGGAACGCATGCGCGTCTCCCAGAGCCGGAGAGCAGTCGCAGTCGAGACCGTGCTGGAAACCGGCGGGAAGCGAGGTAAGTGATTTGAATCTGTTTTTAATATATTTTAAATGTAGTTTAAATGTGATTGTGTTTAAATGCAAGTTCTGTGCCGGGCCCGATAGCATCTATTTCATTCCGGCGGCGTTTAGACCCACCACCCCCTGGGAGGCAGACCCCCCACTAGCCCCCCCCGCCCCCCCAGTAGACCACCATTCCCCCAGCCTGCTCCAACTGCTGGCCTCTCTCGAGCCCAGATCGATCGCCATGCAGAGTGGCAACAGGACACGCCACCGCCACGTTTGGGGAACTAGTGGGAGCCCCACTGGAGTGAAGGGAGGGCAATCGGCACCCCCCAGGGGGTCGGGCGGCAGGGGGCTGGTGCCTCCTGGGCATAAGCACCCTGGCAGTGTCACCCTGTGCCCCCTGGCACTGCCCAAGTGGCAAAGTGCCCATGCCCTGGGGGCACCTTGGCACTGCCCATTGTGGGCGGGGCCTGGGGCGATTGGTGGAGGGGGGGGGGTCTCGCTGCCGCTCTGCATGGAGATTGGTCTGGGCTAGAGGGAGGCCAGCCATTGGGGAGGGCTGGGGGGATGGTCTATCGGTGGGGGGAGGGTTCTGCCTTCTGGGGGGGGCGGTCTGACTCCGAGGGGCGGGGGGGGGTCAGTGGGGGGGGGGGGGGGGGGGGGGGGGGCTCTGCCAGGATGAGGGGGGTGGAGGGATTGCCACTGCTGAGTGTGTGGGGGTTGGACATTGGGGCAGTCCGGGACGGGGAGTGGGGATCGGGGCTGGGCCGGGAATTGTCACGGGGGCCATGATTTGGCCATGGGTGGGCTGCAGGGGCAGCCCACTGTCAGACTCCGGTGCAAATAGGCCCCGCCCCCTGGGTTTTTAATGATATTCATGATTGGGATCTCTGCGTTGCACAGAGTGGGGAGATTCAGGTCTGAAGTTGCACTGAAAAAACAGTCGTGATCTAGACCAGTCTTCCCACCAATTCAGCACTTTTGGGAGAATCGCCCCCAGGATTTCTCCTGCCCTAGTGGTCTGGCTCTATTTTAGTGATGGATCATCGATTGTCTGACTAACTATATCGCTTTCTCCAAAGTTAAGTCTTCTCTGGATTGAAGTAGATCAGAAAGGGTACGATCAGTCACCCTGTCTATGATATGGTTTTGTATCAGACTTAAGATCGCCAGATTGACAATCTTCATCCATTTGATACAGATGATGGATAACAATATCAACAGGTTCACCAAGGTTCTGGATCCTTTTTTTTTAAAAGCTTGGCTCTTTCTGATATCTTCTTACTTCATAAATTAAAATAATTATCAAAAGCTTTTTAGACCTTTTCAAATTTGCCTGATGTTCCATTAATGCCTTGTCTTGTTATCACATTATCAGCAATTACTTCCTCGGAGTACAATAATGTAATGACTGGTTCAGCCTCTGATTTATTGCTTACTCCAGATGCAATTCTGAATCTTAAAACCTCTTCTGCCATCGTGTCCAATTCTGTGTTAGATCCAGCCCTTCCCTGTGCCCAAATCAGTCTGGCAAGGTGAATTTAGAATCCATAACTGTTTTAAGCTCTGATGATGTTTGCAAAGTTTTGAAAATGATCGTTGGAAGTAATTATGAAGGCATATTCATTGCTTTCCTCCCTTGGGGGAATATTTTTGAGCAGTTGGTTTCTCTTCCCAACTGCTGCTTTGCGGTTGCTGTGCGCAATGGCACCAATCTCGGACCCAACCTGTGGGTGTATTGAAACCTGCGCTCACCAAAATGGAATTTCTGACATGACATACTTACTAGTTTCTGATCTGCTTACTGTGTTGTTAGTTTGATATTTCTAACCCTTTTTCAAGATTTGCTCCCCCTTCCTCAATCGTTGCCAGGTTCTTTGACTCTGCTGCTGGATCGGGATTTTTCACGGACCAACATGTCTGATGGTGGAACCCCTAGTAAGCTGAACAGTTAATATTTTCACACACACACACACACACGCACGCACGTACATGCACACACACACACGCACGCAAGTACGCACACATGCACGCACGCACATACACACACCAGCTCTAATGAAGGATCACCCAAACTCAAAACGTTGGCTCTATTCTCTCTCCACAGATGCTGTCAGACCTGCTGAGATTTTCCAGCATTTTCTGTTTTTATGTCTAAACAGCGACTGGCTTATTGTAAGAACATAAACTATTCACAGATATACAAGACTAAAGGCTGAATTTTCCCGTGCCGCCCACCATGGGAATTGTAGTGGGCGGGACCTGGACCACGCAAAGGTCCGGTGATCTTGGGCGAGATTTTCCGGCACTGGGGCAAGCGTGGCCGGATAATCCTGCCCTACGTGTTACTCAGCCAAAGCCGTGAGCTTTCTCCTACTAGACTCTTAATCATGTGACTCTCCCTTGCATCAGCATGTGGGCAGTACTGTTTCTCAAGTACCACACATCATTCTTTTCGCCCTGAACGCTGTAGTTCATAAGACATAGGAGCAGAATTTTGCCATTCAGCCCATTGAGTCTGCTCCGCCATTCAATCATGGCTGATATGCGCCTCATCCCCATATTACTGCCTTCTCCCCATAGCCCTTCGACCCATTACCAATTAAAAATCTGCCTAACTCTTCCTTAAATTTACTCACTGTCCCAGCATCCACTGCACTTTGGGGGAGTGAATACCACAGATTCACAAATCTTTGGGAGTAGTAGTTTCTCCTCAACTCTGTTTTAAATTTGCTACCCCTTATCCTAAGACCCTGACCTTTTGTCCTAGAATGCCCCACCAGCGGAAGCATCCGTTCCACGTCTCACTTCATCCATACCTTTTTATCATCTTGGATACCTCAATTTGATCTCCCCTCATTCTTCTAAATTCCAGAGAGTAAAGGCCTAAACTGTTCAATCTCTCTTCATACGACAAGCCCCTCATCTCTGGAATCAATCTAGTGAACCTCCTCTGAACTGCCTCCAATGCCACTACATCTTTCCTCAAATAAGGGGACCAAAACTGTGCACGATACTCCAGGTGCGGCCTCACCAATGCCTTGTATGGTGTAATATGGTAGACATGTCAATAAAGTATCCATATACCTGTAGAACTCCACTGGTTGCTACTCTGAAGAACCAGACCTATAAATTGTTTTACTTCTGTTGCCAAGGCAATTTCCATCACAGTTGGCAAATTTGAATATCTTTACTTCCTTTCTTGGAAGATTTTTGATGTGGGAGGTTGAGAAATATCTTAAGAAGCAAACTCATTGAACTCAATGGATATTCATTACTTTTTGATTCAGTGAATGGGTCAAAGAATTCCAGAAGGCTAACAGATTTTTTTTCCCCCTCAGAAACCAAGCTGATTATTTTTTTATGGCAGCTGTGCTCATTACTTACGAGTATCCAGAAAATGTCCTTGAACATTTTTCTCAATTTTCAGTAAGTAATAATCACTTTATAATTCCCTGATTCTAGATCCATCATACAAGTATTGAGACTGATCTCCACTTTTTACATCTTGTATTTATTCATCTCCTGCAAAATATTGAAAAGAACATAAAACCTTCAGTTTATTTTTTTCATTCATTCTCAGGAATCTTCCCTCTGTGCCGTATCATTCTCTGATTCAAAAAGCGTTGGTAACCAGAGGACATTTACTTAAATATTGTGCAAAAGAACCAAAGGTGAAATGAGTTTTTTTTTAAAAATGCAGTGAATTATTACAATCTGGAGTGAACTGCCTGCAAGTATATTGGAAGCAGATTCAACACTATCTTTCTAAAGGGATTTGAGGGGTTATTCTGCATGGTTATATGGAAAGGACTATATAGAAAGGACTATTTCTATCACTCTTTTGAAAGAGTTGGTGCAGACATAGCAGGCCGAATAGTCCACTTCTGTGTATATTATTCTATGATTCCAAGAAGTCAGTGTTGCTGGCAAAGTTGCATTTATTGGCCATTCCTGGTTGTTCAACATTCAAAGTATCCCGAAGTGTTTCACAGACACGTAATCATTTTCAAAGTTTGGCTGCTGTATGTTGTACTCGAGGCAAACCATCACATTTGTTTTGTGTTTAGTTCCTTGAGACTCTCAGGCCCTGAGGGACCTTGAGACACCGGGGGGCTATTTTTAAAAATTTTGCACTATAACTGCTGCCGCCCACTGGAATGGTATCAGGAAGCTTTGTGCTTGCACACTCAGCTCACATTGCAGCCGCCAGCCGCCACTCTTCCGAGTGGTGAATGGCAGAGCAGGCTCGAAGGGCCAAATGGCCTCCTCCTGCTCCTATCTCCTACGTTTCTATGTTAAAACATCACAGCAGGAGTACCTGAGGGCGACATCTTCTTCAGCTGCTTCATCAATGACTTTCCCTTCACCACAGTGGTACAGTGGTTAGCACTACTGCCTCACAGTGCCAGGGACCTGGGTTCAATTCCCGGCTTGGGTCACTGTCTGTGCACTGTCTGTTTCCTCCTGGAGTTCTGGTTTCCTCCCACAGTCCAAAAGATGCACTGGTTAGGTGCATTGGTCATGCCAAATTCTCCCTCAGTGTACCTGAACAGGCACCGGAGTGTGGCGACTAGGGGAATTTCACAGTAACTTCATTGCAATGTTAGTGTAAGCCTACTTGTGACAATAATAAATAAACTTAAACTTAAATTTAGCTCATTGGCCTAATCTTGCTTTCTCCCCATAACCTTTGATCCTATTCGCCCCAAGTGCTATATTTAGTCGCCTCTTGAATAAGGCGATGATTGGCCTCCAACAAACAAAACCACCTTCCTTTGTGGTCGGTATAACTCCAAGTAGTGGAATATTTTCCCCTTGATTCTCATTGACTACAGTTTATCCAGGGCTCCTTGATTCCACACCCAGGGGGGCTGCACTCCCACCTCACAATTTCTGTTCAGCTCTTTTGTCTATGTTTGGACCAAAGTTGGAATGAGGTCTGCAATTGAGTGGCTCTGGCAGAATGAAAACCTGACCATTGTTGAGCAGGTTATTATTGTGTAAGTGCCATTTGATGAAGCGGTAATTGGCCAGATTGGAATTGTCCTGCTATTTATGAATGGGATATACCTGGGCAATTTCCCACATTGTTGGGTAGATGCCAGCAGCGTGGCTTCACTGGAACAAGTTGGCTAAAGGTGCGGAAAGTTCTGGAACACAACCACCAGCAAATTAAGAGGCTACCTCATGTAATTCGGCATGATGGTAAGGCTTTGCGGACAGGAGCAACAATGGAAGCTTCCAAGGCTCTGGGCCACCAGCATCTCTACTGAGAAAGCTAGTTGCAGCTGATGTAGAAGGGAGGCAGCTGGGCTTGAGGTGGAAACGGCCTCTGAAGGCTTCATTTATCTGTAAGGATAATGCAGGAATGGTGGACACTGCTGCATTAGTTAGACTGAGAAATAGTGAAAAAAAACCTTTAAAATTACAATGGAGAGGAACTCCCTCTGAGTAATCACTGAGGCTGTGGTGGAGGGCAGTGGGGTGCAATGGTCTGCCCTACTTTCTCGACCTCTGGCCCTGCCTTTGAATGAAAATATATATTCCCCCACGCCCTGCTGGCTGCTGCTAGGAGGCTGCCTTCATTGAGCTATTGTGAACAAAGAACAAAGAACAATACAGCACAGGAACAGGCCCTTCGGCGCTCCAAGCCCGTGCCGCTCCCTGGTCCAAACTAGACCATTCTTTTGTATCCCTCCATTCCCACTCCATTCATGTGGCTATCTGGATAAGTCTTAAACGTTCCCAGTGTGTCCGCCTCCACCATCTTGCCTGGCAGCGCATTCCAGGCCCCCACCACCCTCTGTGTAAAATATGTCCTTCTGATATCTGTGTTAAACCTCCCCCCCTTCACCTTGAACCTATGACCCCTCGTGAATGTCACCACCGACCTGGGGAAAAGCTTCCCACCGTTCACCCTATCTATGCCTTTCATATTTTTATACACAATGTGATGTGATGCACAGGCAACTTTCAGGGATGGATCTTAAACTAGGGCAGCACGGTGGCACAGTGGTTAGCACTGCTGCCTCACAGTGCCAGGGACCCGGGTTCGATTCTTGCTTGGGTCACTGTCTGTGTAGAGTTTGCATGTTCTCCCCGTGTCTGCGAGGGTTTCCTCCGGGTGCTCTGTTTCCTCCCACAGTTCAAAGATGTGCAAGTTAGGTTGGTTGGCCATGCTAAATTGCCCCTTAGGTCAGGGACACAGGGTAAATGCGTGAAGCTATGGGGATAGGGGCTGGGTGGAATTATGTTTGGTGCAGAATCGATGGGCTGAATGGCCTCCTTCTGCACTGTAGGGATTCTAAGGATGCTCAGTCATTATCCTCCTCAACAGGATATGGTACAGGGTAAATGGGGTTATGGGAATAGGACCTGGGCGGGATTGTGGTCGGTGCAGACTCGATGGGCCAAATGGCCTCCTTCTGCACTGTCGGATTCTATGACCTGTGCATGGCCCTGTCCTGCCCGCTATGATTCCTGTGGTGGGCGTGACAGGAAAATTCCACCCACTGTGTGTGAGACCGTTTATAGCTCTGTGAGAGCCATGCACACATTGTGCCTTCATTTATTGGATTGCACCTTGCCCCAGGCAGCAGGCACCGGGTCCCAGTAAGTTTGTTCAAGTTTGGAGAGCTTAATTAGTGAAAAGCTACCTGCTGTAAAATTTAAGTAGGAACAGAAATTAAATATCAGACTGCAGGAGGGCTTATTTTAAGCAGAACTCCATAGAAGAGTGAATTAATTACTGTATCCTCTCTGTATAGGAGATCTGGGGAAACAAAATATTGCAGACTGGCCGGAGAAAAATAATCTGTCCAGTAACAGCCTTTACCAGCTGAAAGAGGTCTCTGAGGAAGCTTTTTCTTCTGATTCCTTTCACTTTTGAAGTCCTGCAATCAGCTTCCTGCTTTTCTGGGCAGAGCTCAGAGTTGAATGTGAAAAAAAATCAGAAAGAGCTCAGCAGCGCCACCATTCAAACAGTAACCTGCAGCCAGCCAAGGCGCTGGTCACCAAAGGTACTGCACCCAGAGCTGAATTAACTCTGAAAGAGCTGGAAGAAATCTGAAGAGTTGTCAGAGGTGGCACAGTGGTTAACACTGCTGCCTCACAGCGCCAGGGACCCAGGTTCAAGTCACAGCCTCGGGTCACTGGCTGTGTGGAGTTTGCACATTCTCCCCGTATTTGATTTGATTTGATTTATTATTGTCACATGTGTTAGCATACAGTGAAAAGTATTGTTTCTTGCACGCTATACAGGCAAAGCATACCGTTCATAGAGAAGGAAACGAGAGAGTGCAGAATGTAGTGTCACAGTCATAGCTAGGGTATAGAGAAAGATCAACTTAATGCAAGGTGAGTCCATTCAAAAGTCTGACAGCAGCAGGGAAGAAGTTGTTCTTGAGTTGGTTGGTACGTGACCTCAGACTTGTATCTTTTTCCCGACGGAAGAAGGTGGAAGAGAGAATGTCCAGGATGCGTGGGGTCCTTAATTATGCTGGCTGCTTTGCCGAGGCAGCGGGAAGTGTAGACAGAGTCAATGGATGGGAGGCTGGTTTGCGTGATGCATTGGGCTACATTCACGACCTTTTGTAGTTCCTTGCGGTCTTGGGCAGAGCAGGAGCCAAATCAAGCTGTGATATAACCAGAAAGAATGCTTTCTATGGTGCATCTGTAAAAGTTGGTGAGAGTTGTAGCTGACATGCCAAATTTCCTTAGTCTTCTGAGAAAGTAGAGGCGTTGGTGGGCTTCCTTAACTATAATGTCGGCATGGGGGGAGCAGGACAGGTTGTTGGTGATCTGGACACCTAAAAGCTTGAAGCTCTCGACCCTTTCTACTTCGTCCCCGTTGATGTAGACAGGGACATGTTCTCCTCTATGCTTCCTGAAGTCGATGACAATCTCTTTCGTTTTGTTGACATTGAGGGAGAGATTATTGTTGCCGCACCAGTTCACTAGATTCTCTATCTCATTCCTGTACTCTGTCTCGTCATTGTTTGAGATCCGACCCACTATGGTGGTGTCATCAGCAAACTTGAAAATCGAATTGGAGGAGAATTTGGTCACACAGTCAAAGGTGTATAAGGAGTTTACTAGGGGGCTGAGAACACAGCCTTGTGGGGCACCGGTATTGAGGATGATTGTGAAGGAGGTGTAGTTGCCTATCCTTACTGATTGTGGTCTGTGAGTTCGGAAGTTCAGGATCCAGTTGCTGAGGGAGGTGCCGAGGCCCAGGCCACGTCTGCGTGGGTTTCCTCCGGGTGCTCCGGTTTCCTTCCACAGTCCAAAGATGTGCGGGTTAGGTTGATTGGCCATGCTAAATTGACCCTCGTGTCTGGGGATTAGCAGGGTAAATATGTGGGGTTACGGGAATAGGGCCTGGATGGGATTGTGGTCGGTGCAGACTCGATGGGCTGAACGGCCTCCTTCTGCACTGTCGGGATTCTATTCTATTTTATTCAAAAGCTCAATATAGCATTAAAAATTCTGCCAGAAGATGAATTCAACATTCAAATGGAATGTAGTGATTCTCCAATTCAAATTTACTTTATTGTGACAATGCATCGGGTTGTGTTTTCTGGACCTCCCAATGTCTAAACCAGATAAACAAGCCATTAAAGTTAACATTGCCTCTGGCAATGTAGCTCTCCAGAGACTGAACATGTCAGGCCTCTGACAACCATCTTAATAATCCACATTAAACATGGTCAGAGATCAATTACCAGTGATGCTCGATGTCAGAATACACCGTCTGGAATTCACGTCCTTCAGGCAGCAATCAACAGAGATCATTGATCAATTCATAAACAGGTATGGAGACTAGGGATGTGATTGTGACTTCACAACAGTAGAGCTAGCCGAAAGAATAATCAAGCTCATGAGAACATCTACTCCAATGGAAGTTTTCCCACAAAGCATCCTGGAACAACTCAAGGGTTACATCATGGAAGCTTCACTGTGAAACAGATGAAAGTGCAACGCCCTATGAATGGGTAGACAGGATCTACAGGCAATGCGTAATCATCCACCATTAGCATGACAGCCAATGCTCACAAACAAATAAGCAATGTGGGTGATGTGGCTTCATACACGCGCCAAGAAAATGCCCAGCTTTTAATGCTGTACGTAAGGCATGTGCCACCAGCGGATATGGGACATATTAATGTAGAATGAACCGACCGGAGCAAATGGTTTGCCATCATGAGAAGCCCCAAACAGAAGACAGACAGGTACAGCATTCCAAGCAATCAAGAGTGCATACCAAACTGTACCGAAAGAAGTTTACAACCAAGCTACACCGTCAGGTGATGAGAATAACCAGAACGTTGACACACAAAGGGAGCAGATATTGAGCATGGTGAACACCAAAGGATGTATTGGCACTATAGCACCAAAATAAGCCTTTGCCTACATCCAGATGTATACCCACAGATGAAGGGTCAGCATAACCGATATGTAAAACTAGATACTGGTGCAGGTGCAAACAGCCTTCCACTTCACACACTGAAATGTATATACTCAGGTGGCAAGTAATGATTCAACCAAGCAACATCAAACTGAACACGTACAATGGCTCAGAGATTCCATCTCAGGGATCCGTTACGTTCACGTGTCATGATGAAAATTCACCCTGGTTGTCCCAGGTACTTTATGTTTGGACATCATGGGTCCAGTGATCATCGGCCTGCCTCCGTGCAAGGACTTGTATTTGGACATTATTCATGGTGTCATTAAGACAATAATGAGGACCACAGACCACAAGGAGTATCGTTGGAAACCCCATGCTTATATTGGGAAAAGGTCACCTAACTCTGCACTACACACCAATAGCTGATCAGGTACATAGAACATGGAACATAGAACATTACAGCGCAGTACAGGCCCTTCGGCTCTCGATGTTGCGCCGACCAGTGAAACCAATCGAAAGCCCATCTAACCTACACTATTCCAATATCATCCATATGTTTATCCAATGACCATTTAAATGCCCTTAATGTTGGCGAGTCCACAACTGTTGCAGGCAGGTCATTCCACGCCCTTACTACTCTCTGAGTCAAGAACCTACCTCTGACATCTGTCCTATATCTATCATCCCTCAATTGAAAGCTATGTCCCCTCGTACTAGCCATCACCATCTGAGGAAAAAGGCTTTCACTGTCCACCCTATCTAATCCTCTGATCATCTTGTATGCCTCTATTAAGTCACCTCTTAACCTTCATCTCTCAAACGAAAACGGCCTCAAGTCCCTCAGCCTTTTCTCATAAGACCTTCCCACCATACCAGGCAACATCCTGGTAAATCTCCTCTGCACCCTTTCCAATGCTTCCACATCCTTCCTGTAATGCGGCGACCAGAACTGTACGCAATACTCCAAGTGTGGCTGCACCAGAGTTTTGTACAGCTGCAACATAACCTCATGGCTCCGAAACTCAATCCCTCGACCAATAAAAGCTAACACACCGTACGCCTTCTTAACAACCCTATCAACCTGGGTGCCAACTTTCAGGGATCTATGCACATGGACACCGAGGTCTCTCTGTTCATCCACACTACCAAGTATCTTACCATTAGTCCAGTACTCTGTATTCCTGTTACTCCTTCCAAAGTGAATCACCTCACACTTTTCCGCATTAACTTCCATTTGCCACCTCTCAGCCCAGCTCTGCAGCTTATCTATGTCCCTCTGTAACCTGCAACATCCTTCTGCACTGTCCACAACTCCACTAACTTTAGTGTCATCCGCAAATTTACTAACCCATCCTTCTACGGCCTCATCCAGGTCATTTATAAAAATGACAAACAGCAGTGGCCCCAAAACAGATTCTTGCGGTACACCACTAGTAACTGAACTCCAGGATGAACATTTCCCATCAACCACCACCCTCTGTTTTCTTACAGCTCACCAATTCATGATCCAAACCGCTAAATCACCCTCAATCCCATGCATCCGTATTTTCTGCAATAGCTTACCGTGGGGAACCTTATCAAACACTTTACTGAAATCTATATGCACCACATCAACTGCTTTACCCTCATCCACCTCTTTGGTCACCTTTTCAAAAAACTCAATAAGGTTTGTGAGGCACGACCTACCCTTCACAAAACCGTGTAGACTATCCCTAATCAAATTATTCCTTTCTAGATGATTATAAATCCTATCTCTTATAATCCTTTCCAAAACTTTGCTCACAACAGGAGTAAGGCCCACTGGTCTATAATTACCAGGGTTGTCTCTACTCCCCTTCTTGAACAAGGGGACAACATTTGCTATCCTCCAGTCTTCTGGCACTATTCCTGTAGACAATGACGACATAAAGATCAAAGCCAAAGCCTCCCAGAGAATTCTAGGATAAATCCCATCCAGCCCAGGGGACTTATCTATTTTCACACTTTCCAGAAATGCTAACACCTCCTCCTTATGAACCTCAATCCTGTCTAGTCCAATAGCCTGTATCTCAGTATTCTCCTTGACAACATTGTCTTTTTCCTGTGTGAATACTGACGAAAAATATTTATTTAGCGCCTCTCCTATCTCTTCGGACTCCACGCACAACTTCCCACTACTGTCCTTGACTGGCCCTAATCTTACCCTAGTCATTCTTTTATTCCTGACATACCTATAGAAAGCTTTAGGGTTTTCCTTGATCCTACCTGCCAAAGACTTCTCATTTCCCCTCCTGGCTCTTCTTAGCTCTCTCTTTAGGTCCTTCCTGGCTAATTTGTAATTCTCAAGTGCCCTAACTGAGCCTTCATGTCTCATCTTTGCATAATTCTCCTTCTTCCTCTTCACAAAACATTCAACTTCTTTAGTAAACCACGGTTCCCTCGCTCGACCACTTCCTCCCTGCCTGACAGGTACATACTTATCAAGGACACGCAGTAGCTGTTCCTTGAACAAGCTCCACATTTCAATTGTGCCCATCCCCTGCAGTTTCCTTCCCCATCCTATGCATCCTAAATCTTGCCTAATCGCATCTTAATTTCCCCCCTTTCCCCCAGCTATAACTCTTGCCCTGCGGTATATACCTATCCTTTTCTATCGCTAAAGTAAACGTAACCGAATTGTGGTCACTATCACCAAAGTGCTCACCTACCTCCAAATCTAACACCTGGCCTGGTTCATTACCCAGTACCAAATCCAATATGGCCTCGCCTCTTGTTGGCCCATCTACATACTGTGTCAGGAAACCCTCCTGCACACATTGGACAAAAACTGACCCCTCTAAAGTACTCGAACTATAGCGTTTCCAGTCAATATTTGTAAAGTTAAAGTCCCCCATAACAACTACCCTGTTACTTTCACTCCCATCCAGAAACATCTTTGCAATCCTTTCCTCTACATCTCTGGAACTTTTCAGAGGCCAATAGAAAACTCCCAACAGGGTGACCTCTCCTTTCCTGTTTCTAACCACAGCCCATACTACCTCAGTAGACGAGTCTTCATCAAACATCCTTTCTGCCACCGTAATACTGTCCTTGACTAACAATGCCACACCTCCCCCTCTTTTACCACCTTCCCTGATCTTACTGAAACATCTAAACCCCGGAACCTGCAACAGCCATTCCTGTCCCTGCTCTATCCATGTCTCCGAAATGGCCACAACATCGAAGTCTCATTATTCCGGATGCTCCTGCCGTTGAAGTAGACACACTTCAAACCAACTTCCTGCCTGTTGGTACACTCCTGCGACCTTGAAACCTTATTCATGACCTCACTACTCTCAACCTCCTGTACACTGGAGCTACAATTCAGGTTCCCATCCCCCTGCTGAATTAGTTTAATCCCTCCCGAAGAGCATTAGAAAACTTCCCCCCCAGGATATTGGTACGCCTCTGGTTCAGGTGTAGACCATCCCGTTTGTAGAGGTCCCACCTACCCCAGAATGAGCCCCAATTATCCAGGTATCTGAATCCCTCCCTCCTGCACCATCCCTGTAGCCACATGTTCAACTGCTCCCTCTCCC
This sequence comes from Mustelus asterias, assembly GCF_964213995.1. NCBI lineage: Eukaryota > Metazoa > Chordata > Chondrichthyes > Carcharhiniformes > Triakidae > Mustelus > Mustelus asterias. The sequence continues at coordinate 20,657,998 of NC_135816.1, forward strand.
TAATCCTCTCCTCGCTAGCACGTGGCATGGGTAACAAACCAGAGATAACAACTGTTTGTTCTAGCTCTAAGCTTCCACCCTAACTATGTAGCACAGTTGGAATCAAATATGTATACCTATTCAAAACATGCACATTTCCATACTATGCCAACATGAATTAGTTATCAGCAGACAAATGAGGAAAAACCTCCCAACTTGATGGGCCAAAAGGCCTCTTCTGCACTGTATGATTCTATCATACTGTGATTCATCACTGGTCGATACTCCCTGGAATACCTGATTCGCTACTGCAATTCGGGGGAAGATGAAAGATGCGCATGACCAACATACGAGGAACAAATTACCCAACCAGAACATCAGACAGAATGTCTGAGTACAATAACGGGCATGTAGCATCTGGAATCCAGCAGAAATCATCAACATGTGCCCAGAACATATGTATAAACACCAAATGGCATGTCAGTGCAATGATACCAATGCCAAATCGAAACAATGCCCCAACCAGAAGTACTGATTAATCCTATTGTGAACAGAACACAGTCTGGAATGCAACACAAACAAAGCAACCCTAACCAGCATTCTAATTGCACAGTGACTGCCAACAAAGATCACCGTGGACAGATGAGAAAACTGTTGATACATTTCAGAGATTTGTAAATTTATTCCTCTTTGTTAAAGCACATTCATTTATTTTGTTTTGCTGTCATATTAAAATAGTTTGATTCTTTAAAAGTGAACGTTATGCTTTCAAAAAAGGGGAAATGTGCTATGATGTTTTTTCATTTGATTTAATTTATTATTGTCACACGTATTAGTATACAGTGAAAAGTATTGTTTTTTGCACGCTATACAGATAGAGCATACTGTTCATAGAGAAGGAAAGGAGAGGGTGCAGGATGTAGTGTTACAGTCAAAGCTAGCATGTAGAGAAAGATCAACTTAATCAAAGATAGGTCCCTTCAAAAGTCTGATGGCACAGGGAAGAAGCTTGAGTCAGTAGGTATGTGACCTCAGAGTTTTGTATCCTTTTCCCGACTGAAGAAGGTGGAAGAGAGTATGTCCAGGGTGCGTGGGGTCCTTGATTATGCTGGCTGGGAAGTGCAGACAGAGTCAATGGATGGGATGATGTTTGCGTGATGGACTGGGCTTCGTTCATGACCTTTTGTAGTTTCTTGTGTTCTTGGTCAGAGCAGGAGCCATACCAAGCTTGATACATCCAGAAAGGATGTTTTTTATGGTGCATCTGTAAAAGTTGGTGAGAGTCGTAGCGCACATGCCAAATTTCCTTAGTTTCTCGTGCATGCATCTTTAGGGGGGGTGGGGGGGGAGTATCTTAAAATTCTGTAAATCATTACCCACTTTGACAGAATATGGTGCATTAGTCCCAGGACTGGTAGTCAGTCTGCAAGCAGCAGTGGTAAAGATTAGATGTATGATGCTTGCCTCCAAGTTAATTATATCTGAATATAGTCTTATCTTCAAATAAAGAACCCACTTTCAATCATAATCCTTGTGTTCCTTCCACAAGGAGGTGGGAACCAAATGTAAATATTAAATGCAATTTTCCCAGGCTATTGGCCTATTGCGATGGCAGATCGACACCTCTGCTGGTGTTACGTTCTTCTTCTTTTAATCCAATTTACCTATTAAACATAAATACAATGAAAATTTTTCCCATGGAATTACTTCCTAAAATTTGTTTACCTCTCCTGACATGTCAAATGTAGAATGCAGTTTTTACTTTTCACCTTCCTGTGTTGCTTTCCATTGCAAGTCAGCATCTTGCTCTCATGTCCACATGTCCTTCCTCAATCTGCAACAATGCTCCAGTGATGTCCAATGCAAACTGGAAGATCAACACCTCATCTTATTAAGGGTGGCATGGTGGCACAGTGGTTAGCACTGCTGCCTCACAGCACCTGGGACCCGGGTTCAATTCCAGCCTCAGGTCGCTGTCTGCATGGAGTTTGCACGTTCTCCCCATGTCTGCGTGGGTTTCCTCCAGATGCTCCGGTTTCCTCCCATACTCCAAAGATATGCATGTTAGGATGATTGGCCCTTAATGTCAAGTGCTTAGCAGGGGAAATACGTGGGGTCATGGAGATAGGGCCTGGGTGGGATTGTGGTTGGTGCAAACTTGATGGGTCAAATGGCCTCCTCCTTCACTCTAGGGATTCAATGATTAGGAATGTTACAGCCTTCTGGACTCAACATTGAAATAGGCAACTTTAGACTGTGAGCTTCCCCTCCATTTTCACCCCTCTGTTCTTTTTATTTTTTTGTTTTCCAATTCCCCTGGCTTGTCCCAACTCAACCCCACCCTTCCCCACATGGCCACCTGTCCCTTTTTGTTCAGTTTTGCTTTCACTGAGCATTGACCTCTGTTCTCCTATTAACACATTCTGTTCTCTTACCTTTTGTCACAATTAGCGCTTGTTCAGTCTGTTAATGGCATCATTAACACCCTCTTTGTCTTGTGTCCTCCTTTGCTGGTCCAACCCTGACCTTTCATCATGCCTCACCCACTTCCCTAACTATATAATGAATTACATTTCTACCACTCTTCAGCTCTGTAGAAGGATCGTATGGACTCAAAACATTAACTCTGTTTCTCTCTCCACAGCTGTTGCCAGACCTGCTGAGTTTATTCCATATTTTCTGTCTTGATTTCATGTTTAATTATTGGCTTGCAATGTTTTCGTCAATATTTCCCTATGTTAGCACAGATTTTATTCATATTTTGCTCTTTACAACTTTCTACCATGCATATTGTGAGGAAATCAATTTGAACAATGGAAGAAAAAATGCAGGATTCACATGCTTTTTAAAATTGATTAGACAAAGGGATAAACTTAGGTAATAAAACAAAGTGGAAAAAAATCGATTAGGAGAATCAAAAGAAATAATGAGATTAAGCGAAAGGGAAAAAGAATCAAAAATGTTATCCAGATTCAAAACTGAACTTTTCTCAGAGAAAATGGGTAACAAAATACGGAGTGGAAGATCCCAGAGGAGGTGTTCTGTCTAATGACCAAGGAATAATTTCCTTTGTGGTTTCATTACGGTTGCATTTAGAAAATAACGTGTGAACTGCCTTCTCCAAGTAGGGTTGAAATTTAAAGAACAACAGGAAACAAAAGTAAGCGCACAGGTACAGCACGCAGTGAAGAAAGCAAATGGTACGTTGGCCTTCATAGCGAGAGGATTTGAGTACAGGGATAGGGATGTTTTGCTGCAATTGTATAGGGCATTGGTAAGGCCACACCTGGAGTATTGTGTGCAGTTTTGGTGTCCTTATCTGAGAAAGCATGTTCTTGCTATAGAGGGAGCACAGCAAAGGTTTACCAGGCTGGTTCCTGGGATGGCAGGTCTGTCATCTGAGGAGAGACTAAGTCGGTTAGGATTATATTCACTGGAGTTCAGAAGAGTGAGAGGGGATCTCATAGAAACTTATAAAATTCTAACAGCGTTAGACAGGGCAGATTCAGAAAGAATGTTCCCAATGGTGGGGCAGTCCAGATCTAGGGGTCATAGTTTGAGGATAAGGGGTAAACCTTTTAGAACTGAGGTGAGGAGAAATTTCTTCACCCAGAGGGTGGTGCCCCTGTCGATATCAATGGGCACGAAGTAGAAAGAGTCAAGAGCTTCATGTTTTTAGGTGTCCAGATCATCAACAACCTGTCCTGGTCCTCCCATGCTAACACTTTAGTTAAGAAAGCCCACCAACGCTTCTACTTTCTCAGAAGACTAAGGAAATTTGGCATGTTAGCTACAACTCTCACCAACTTTTACAGATGCACCATAGAAAGCATTCTTTCTGGTTGTATCACAGCTTGGTATGGCTCCTGCTCTGCCCAAGACCGCAAGGAATTACAAAAGGTCATGAATGTAGCCCAATCCATCACGCAAGCCAGCCTCCCATCCATTGATTCTGTCTACACTTCCCGCTGCCTTGACAAAGCAGCCAGCATAATTAAAGACCCCATGAATCCTGGACATTCTCTCTTCCACCTTCTTCTGTCAGGAAAAAGATACAAAAGTCTGAGGTCACGTACTGACTCAAGAACAGTTTCTTTCCTGCTGCCATCAGACTTTTGAATGAACCTACCTTGCATTACCTTGATCTTTCTCTTCACCCTAGCTATCACTGTAACACTACATTCTGCACTCTTTCCTTTCCTTCCCTATGAATGGTATGCTTTGTCTGTATAGCGTGCACTTTTCTATAGCAAGAACATGCACTTTTCACTGTACACAAATACATATGACAATAATAAATCAAATCAAATCAAATCGAATGCATGGAACTCACTACCACTGAATGTAGTTGAGGCCAAAACATTGTCTGATTTCAAGGAGAAATTAGATATGGCTCTTGGGGCTAAAGGGATCAAGAGATATGGGAGGAAGGGGGAATCAGGATATTGAATTTGATGATCAGCCATGATCAAAATGAATGAGCAGGCTCAAAGGGCCAAATGGCCTACTCCTGCCAGTTTCTATGTTTCTATGAAACTATTGGAAATGAAAATTGTTCACATCAAAATCTTAGGCAGATCCTGCTGGTGGCAGGATGGTTAGCACTGCTGCCACACAGCACCAGGGACCTGGATTTGATTCCCAGCTTGGGTCTGTGCGGAGTCTGCACATTCTTCCCGTGTCTGCGTGGGTTTCCGACAGGTGCTCCGATTTCCTCCCAGAGTCTCAAAGATGTGCTGGTTAGGTGCATTGGCCATGCTAAATTCTCCCTCAGTGTACCACGAACAGGCATCGGAGTGTGGCAACCAGGGGATTTTCACTGCAATGTTAATGTAAGCCTATTTGTGACACTAATAAATAAACTTTAAGTTTTAATGAGCAGTATTTATTTCACTACTGGGGTATCATAGGGGATCCATTCTGAGGTTGGTATGGTTTCTCGTGTAACTAGTGTTTGACCAGAAGTGAAATGACAATGGTGTTCAAGTTTGTAGATGATAATAGATTGGGAATTGGATGCCATGAATAATGGGAAACAAGCAGAGCATCCAGAGTGGTTTTGACAGGTTAGAAGATTGGATCAAAAATGGGGCGAGGAACACCAAGTCACAAAGACGGAGCAGCCCAAATTAGGAGAGTTAAAATGAAACTGGAACAGTCTGCAGGAGACGGATCTAGCAGATTTAATGGAAAACATTTTCTTTAGAATGTCACCACAATGTTCATTGATGGTACAAAAAAACAAGGAAAATAAGTCATCAGGATATATGATACAAGAATAGAGCAAACATCACTGCAAGTGATAGCTTGTAGTACGAACTGCATTGGTTCTACCTCGAGTGTTATGCATATTCTGAGCATTGTGCTTTAAGGATAGAGAGGGTTATTTAAAAGAAAAACCCATGAGATAAATTGGACCCCAGAATGATCAAGATTAACACAAATCGATGGACAATGGTTCCATGAACTCAGATGAGGAATGGGGAATATACAGATGAGATATAGGGCACAATTTTACCTGCTGTTCAAGCCACGCTCCCGCTGCAGCGAGGTCAGAGAATTTGGCAGCCAGCCAAATCTCTGTTCACTGCAGCGGGATGGGAAAATCCTGCCGGAATGAACGATGGTAAGTTTCCGGGCGTAATGTTCTGTACAGATAGCAGTAAATATGATGAGATAACTTGCGAGGAGTTTCGACCTGGGTTCACAAGTGAAGAATGGTCACTTAGATAAGGTAATTAAGAAAGAATATAAATGTGTTAAAAGGAGTTTAGAAAAGGTTCACTCAAATAAGACCTGCAATGGAGGGAATTATCTCATAAGGAAAGGTTGGACAGGCCAGCACTGTAACCATTGGGCTTTAGATGATTCAGAGGTGATCTTATTAAAACTTATTGGATTCTGAGTGAATCTGACAGTGTGAATGCTGAAAGGATGATTCTTGACTGACAAGGGAGTCAAAAGTTATTGGGGGTAGGCAGAATATGGATTTGAGGCCACAATCAGAGCAGCCATGATTTTATTGGATAGCTGGGAAGGCTCGAGGGGCCAAATGGCCTACTCCTGCTCCTATTTTGTATGTTCATATGTACTAAATAGTTTCAGTATCTATGGCTTCAGGTAAGAAGAGACAAGTTTCCAAGGAATAAAATCATTCCTGTGGTAATGATTAGCAATCAGAGGATGATTGTATGCTTGAGTTCTAACACTCAACCTGAAGTTAAATGTATCATTATAATTAAAGCTCGCAAAAAAACTATGGTTTTGCAAATACTTCAAAGGGCAACCGATAAGATGAAGTGGAATCTTGCATTAGAAATGTTAAAAAGAGAAGAAAAATCATTACTTTAATTCAGAAGAGATGTGAAAATTAAATCCTGATGCGGAGAAATAGAATGAAAACTAAACTTACACCGCAGAGACCTAGTACAGGTGAAAACTAAAAGATAGAAAAGACAAATTATTTTACTGACAAAGGTCATCAAAACCCAATAAGCTTTAGAAGCAACTGTTTAGCACTGCTACCTCACAGCATCAGGGTTCGATTCCCGGCTTGGGTCGCTGTCTGTACGGATTCTGCACGTTCTCCCTGTGTCTGCATGGATTTACTCCAGGTGCTCTGGTTTCCTCTCACAGTTTGAAAGACGTGCTGGTTAGGTATATTGGTCATGCTTAATTCTCCCTCAGTGTACCCAAACAGGCGCCAGAGTGTGGTGATTGGGGGATTTTCACAGTAACTTCATTGCAGTGTAAATGTAAGCCTACTTGTGACAGTAGTAAATAAACTTAAAAAGCAAAACTGAGCATTAGAGAGAGAACAACTATATTGGAGAAGAGAGAAATGGGGGAAAAAAATACTTCAATTGATACGACGCTTTTCATATTCACTAGACATCTCAAAGTGCTTGGCAGCCAATTAAATATTTTGAAGTGTAGTTTTTGTTGTACTGTGGAAAATGCAGCAGCCAATTTTCACAGAGCAAGGTCTCACAAGCAGCAATAGAATAATAACCAGATAATATGTTTGTGCCACGTTGATTGAGGGAAATGTATTTACCAGGACATTGAGGAGAACCCCCCTCTCTTTGAAATAGTTCTTTGGTTCTTTTACAGCCATCAGATAGGGCTGGAATATCTTGGTTTAAAGTCTTATCTAAAAGACAGCACTTTCTGACAATGTTGCACTCCCTCAGCACTGCAGTGGAGCATTAGTCTCTGGGCAAGATCTTACCATCCGTTCATACCATGCTCCCGCTGCAGTGAGGTCAGAGAATTTGGTAGCCAGCCAAATCATCGTTCACTGCGGCAGGGTGAGAAAATCCCACTGGTGTGAACAGTGGTGAGATTCTGGCCTTGGACTTCTTTGCTCAAGTCATGAGATTTACTTGAGAAAGTAGTGGAAAAAATAAGTAAGCACAGTATTTTTTAAATGATGAGAGGTTGGAACGTGTGGGTGTCCAAAGGGACCTGTATGTTCTTGTTCATAAGTCACTGGAAGTTAGCATGCAGGCGCAACAAACAATTAAAAAGGTAAATGGCAGGTTGGCCTTCGTCACTATGGGATTTGAGTACAGGTGTAAAGATGTCTTGCTGCAGTTATGTAGAGCTTTGATGAGGCCTCACCTGGAGTATTGTTCACAGTTTTGGCCCTGTTATTTCAGAAAGGATATACTTGTCATAGAAAGAGTGCAATAAAGAATCGCCAGATTGTTTTAGGAGAAGAGATTGAGGAAATTGGGTGAGTGTGAAAATACTGTGCCTGTAAGAGGTGTATTTTGATTATTTTTCTCTGCAGGATATTTCTAGCAGGCCCTGAAATGTTGTCAGCACCATGTTGTCTGTGATTGGTGTCCTTTATTGTTGCTGAAGCAGGATCATTGTTGATTTTAATCTGAACTAATGCAGTGTTCTGTGGTTTTAATGTGTCCCCTGGGATTTTTGAGTGGAGCTTGATTGGGGTTGATTGACAGGCATGTCATGTGGCAAGGGACACAGAGAATTCCAAGTTTTAGTTTTGTTTCTCAGTTGCTGCCAGGAGCTGGTGGGAGAAAGTAGTGTCTCTCTGCCTCACTCTCTCCAGAGGCTTTCTGAAAGTTCCAAAAGTGGGGCGCCTCGAAGATTTGATCCAACATTCAATTCACATAGGTGTTATAAGCTACAAATCCAGCATCACATGAACATACTTACTTTCGTGCTAACTTTGTCTGGAGAAGGATGTATGTCTATGGGGTTGCTTTACATTGGAACAACATAGATAGCTAGCTGTTAAGGATGATGCCATGTTATATGCAAGTCTTGTCAATGGTAAAAGTTATGCCAATGATTTTTGTTATATTTTAACTGTGTTCTTAAATAAACATTATTTGATAAAAGCTTCCTAGTGGGTCACTTGAATCATACCTGGAGTGAAACACCTTACGCTCACCCAAGCCAAAATCAAATGTAAAACTTAGGCTCCAGACTAACTTCACAAAACACCTTGGAGTTTCTAGCCTGGGTCTTAACACCTGTAATCCCGAGAGTTTTGAAGAGTAAGGGGTGACCACATTGAAACTTACAAATTCCTTTACAGGCTGTAACAGGGTGGATGTAGATAAGATGTTTCCCCTGATGGTGAGTTGAAAACCATGGGATACAATCCCAGGATAAGGGGCAGGCCATTTAAGATTGAGATGAGGAAGAATTTCTTCACTTAGAGGGTGGTGAATCTTTGTAATTGTCTACGTACTCAATCATTGAGCGTGTTCAAGGAAGAAATCGATAGATTCCTGGATACCAATAACATTAAGGAAAAGGGAGATAGTGCGGGAAAGTACTGTTGAGGTCTTTGATCAGCCATGATCAAATTGAATGGCAGAGAAGACTTGGTGGGCTGAATGGCCTGCTCCTGTGCCTGTGAACCCTCTGATTTAGAGGTGAGCATGTTCCCAGTTGAGCTGACACACACGGGATAGGGAAAGCTCATTTTGGGGGTTGTGATATGCATTTAAGGTATCGCGACATGACTAGAAGTGAAGTGTGCTGTGCGATCCAGTTTTAGTTTCACTTTTGCTTTTCAGCAGAGCACAGCTCAGCAGCTCTGATGTCTTAAGCCGTTGCATAAATGTTCCCGTGTGCCGATTCGAAATGACCCCACAACATGTTTAGCCAATCCCTCATGAATGATTGGTGCCTTTATATCATTATAAGAAAACTCTGTTGGGCAGCAGTATATTGATTTCAATTGTCCAAGTCATAAAATTAAAATGGCAGTATTTTTGAAACTAAAAAGCTAAAGTAAAGTTTATTTCTTGGTCAGAAGTAAGGCTTACATTAACACGGCAATAAAGTTACTGTGAAATTCCCCTAGTCGCCACACTCCGGCACCTGTTCGGGTCAATGCACCCTAACCAGCACCTCTTTCAGACTGTGGGAGGAAACCGGAGCACCCGGGAGGAAACCCATGCAGACACGGGGATAACGTGCAGAGACCGCACAGTCAGTGACCCAAGCCGGGAATTGAACCCAGGTCCCTGGCACTGTGAGGCAGCAGTGCTAACCATTGTGCCACCATGCCACCCACAAAACTAGCTCAGCTTTTGATGAAATTGGGCAGGATGATCAAAAGGCATGAGAAATTGATGTAAATTGCTTACACATTCCAGGACTGGAACACGGCTGTCAAATCTACCACTGATTTAGAGGGCATCTGATGTAAACAAATTCAATTGACGGAAGGTCTGAAATGCTTGTTTATTTGATCCAGATGAATGAACTGGTGATGAAACTGTGGCAACACACATTCTTGAAGCATGTGACTCCTGAGAATACAATTGCGTTAGTAGCAAAGAAAAATTACCAGCTAATCACAGTGTATTTGTGATAATAATCCATCTCGAGAATCTAGCAAGTCACTTAATCAAAATAAATGCTGGAAGATCTATTAATTTAACTGTAGAGTACATAATTGGTGCAGGCAGTGCTCAATGTCAAAAGAAAGCATTTTATTTTAGTGGCAAGATTTTGGAACTTCTCAAACTTGCAGTGGACCAGAGAAAGCATTGTGTGAACCTTTTTAGAAACCATAGAATCCCTACAGTACAGAAGGAGGCCATTCGGCCCATCGAGTCTGCACCGGCAATCTGTGCGACTTTAACCTGGTGTTGTTAAACTTCTTACCGGCAATCCCACCCAGGCCTTATTCCCCTAACTCCACATATCCATCCCGCTAATCCCTCGAACCTACGCATCACGGGACACTAAGGGGCAATTTAGCATGGCCAATCAACCATGCGAAATCTTTTGCTGAAGGAGGATTTAGCATGGCCAATCAACCAGCGAAAAAAACACTGGAAAATTTGTCCTCCTTCAGCAAAAGCACATCTTTTGCTGAAGGAGGACATCCTCCAATAGTTAAATTAGCAAACCGGTGTGAAATTAAGTTGCAGAGATGTTGAATTCTGTATCAATGACTCAAAGGGCTTGATAGAAGTGAAGGATAAAGTGAAACGACTTAAAAAAAAATACAAAGTCAGGAATGTTCCTGCACTGAGGTTGCACAGGACTACACCAACAATCAAGGGTGGGGGGTGGGGGCTGGAGGGGGGAAATCTATCAAATCCATTGTTGCTTCCTCTATCCATTAAATGATGTAGGGAGTGATTTTTCCCCCCAAAAACTAAATGCCCAACGGGTGGAAAAACGGGAGACTCTCCTGCCCGTTTTTTGGGCGTACTTAGTCGGTTGAACTTCCAGCATTCTGTGCTTCACTGAATCTGCCTGGGGATTCACCCTAGTAAGTGGGGAGCCTAATGCCGTCCCAGAGCTGGCAACAGTGCGCTGAGGGGGCTAAGTGAGCATGCAACAAACTTACAGGGAGATTAGCGCATGCACACTAGCGCCCCCTCCCACCCCCCAACCCCCCCTCCTCCCCCCCCACCCCCTCCTCCCCCCCACCCCCCTCCTCCTCCCCCACACCCCCCTCCTCCCCCCCCCACCCCCTATGCCGCAACCCCCCCTCCTCCCCCCCACCCCCACCTCCTACGATGGCCAGCCCAAATCCCAAACCTCCCTCTTCCACCCCCCCCCCCCCCCACCCCCACCCCCACTCACACTCCCCCTCCCCCTCATGGCACTTCCTGGGAAAGAGAGAAGACAGAAGAGAAAACAGCTGTGGCCAATTTCATGGAAAAACTTTCCTGTTTCTGCAAATTAAGTATATTAGTTGCTCGATAACACTTGTCAATGTAGACTGATTGTGACCGATTGGAGAAAAACGTTCCAGTGTTTTTTTCGCTGCTTTTGCTCTGGGCTTTTCTGTTTCATTTGTCTGAGGAGATTACTTTGTTATCAGGTGGGGTAGTGGAGGTGGGAGTGAGGGGTGAGATGAGGGTGTCGGGAGAGTTGGATGAAAAATATCTAGTCATGATGCCCCAGATATCAGGAGTGTTGGGCAGGCTTAATTGCCCAACTAGTCTTTTTCTGTCCATAAGTTGCATACATTCATATCAAGCAACTTCATCCAATATGTTCCAGTTTCTGAAAGAATGCAAAGCAATACAATATTGGAAAAGATCACATAGTCCTACCACGCTTCACCATGACACCCTTCAATAACCATGTCTGTTCCAAACTGAACAAAAACCTTTGTACAAATTTATAATGTCCTCCATTTTCACTCCTTCTCTTTGAAAACCTGTCCAAGTGACCATCCTTCATGTGTGATTGTCGGTGACATGTATTGGCCAATTATTCTATCATGGGAAGTCTAAAGCAAATACTCAATGGTATCACTGCATCAGAAAATGTCACAGCAATCAGATCATGACTGTGTGGTCCAGTCTTGTGTGAGGTCTTCTGCTCTCTTTTCCAAATAATGTTGTATCATTTTCAGGGCTTTTCAGTGTAAAATTTCAGGACTCTCATGGCTCCATTTCCTCATGATCTGGTTGCGATCATGCAGTGGTCTCGGCATATATTTTTAAAATTAAACTTGGATCATCCTACAGACCAATTTTCAGAACAGACAGGAGGTCCAGCATGTTTGATTTGTATTGTTTCTTGAGTGCTATACAACAAAGCATACCACTCATAGAGTACATTGGGGAGAAGGAAAGGAGAGGGTGCAGAATGTCGTGTTACAGTCATAGCTTGGGTGTAGAGAAAGATCAACTTAATGTATGTTAGGACCATTCAAAAGTCTGACTGCAGCAGGGAAGAAGCTGTCCTTGAGTCAGTTGGTACGTGTTCTCAGACTTTTGTATCTTTTTCCCAAAGGAAGAAAGTGGACGAGAGTATGCCAGCAGTGCGTGGGGTCCTTGATTATGCTGGCTGCTTTCTTAAGGCAGTGGGAAATGTAGACAGAGTCAATGGATGGGAGGCTGGTTGGCATGATGGACTGGCCCTCAGCCTCCTGAGAAAGTTGAGGCATGTACTAAGATTACAGTAATTTAATGTGGAAGACAACAGTGGATTGTTGTTGCAACATTCTGTTTCCCATATTGGATTGTGTATAGATATTTAGCTCAATGTATGCTTTGCAAATTCTTGGCTCATTCTGCATTCCACAGTTTCTTATCTCAGTTTCTTATCTCAGTACTCACAGAGTAACACGCAGAAAGAATGTTCCCAATCGTGGGGGAGTCCAGAACTCGGGGTCATAATTTAAGTAAAGGGGGTAAATCTTTAAAGGGCGGCACGGTAGCACAGTGGTTAGCACTGCTGCTTCACAGCTCCAGGGTCCCGGGTTCGATTCCCGGCTTGGGTCACTGTCTGTGTGGAGTTTGCACATTCTCCTCGTGTCTGCGTGGGTTTCCTCCGGGTGCTCCGGTTTCCTCCCACAGTCCAAAGATGTGCAGGTTAGGTTGATTGGCCAGGTTAAAAATTGCCCCTTAGAATCCTAAGATGCGTATGTTAGAGGGCTTTGCGGGTAAAATATGTGGGGGTAGGGCCTGGGTGGGATTGTGGTCGGTGCAGACTCGATGGACTGAATGGCCTCCTTCTGCACTGTAGGGTTTCTATGATTCTATGATTCTAGTTTCATCAGCACTCTACTAGTTTTGTACTGTGAATTGCCTGGGCTGCACTGGGTATCAATGAGATTTTAGTCTGATTGAGATTTGGCATCTTCTCCTCGTTATAGTGGCTGGGAAATGTTTCGTTTCTGTATGACCTTGGATTGTATAATTCTCAATTTCTGAAACTAACTAATCAACCCCTGAGTTACTTTGTATTTTTCAAACTCTTGTCCCTCTCTATTTTAACTATTTCTTAGCATCTTGCATTCTACAATTTCCTGAGTCTCTCTCCCTTATCAATCCTTAAGTAGCCCTGAGCAAGTGTTGTATTCTATCATTTTTTGACGAGCTCTGTGTTTTATTGATTCCTGGCTTGTTCTGTATTTTTCAGACCTTTAGTTGGCTCTGTGTTCTATAGATTCTTGGCTTCTTCTGTGGTCTTATTATTTCTTCCTTGGTCCTGTTAATAGAGCTGGGTGGTAAGGAAACATTCAGAATTCATAGTTTCTGCAAGTTTACCATGTTTCTTCACAAAATCTTATTTTCGTTGAAAATACAATGTTTTATTTTCTTATCCCCCTTTGCCATTCCTCTACACTCCCTTTCTAACACAGTAGCTCCAGCTGAGAACATGGCCTTAGATTTATTCTTCGGCCTCAGCTAGCTGCATGCGGGTGCGTGAGTACAATGTTGAAAGGATTGGTTCAGACTTCCTCACAGAAGAGCAACAGAAAATCAGCAGCTCACTGTATGGGAGGAGTGGGGTTTCTGAACTCATACTGACCTTGCTTGCGGAGCAGGCTATTTGAACTTCAGTGTGCTGTGGCAGCCCAACTTATCTCTCTCCCCCACTTCTCTTTATTGTGTTTGAACCGTTCTCAGTTTTAGGTGTGCCTCTGAAGGTAAGATGCAGATTTCAGGATCTGAACTTTGCTTTTAGAACTGGAATTCATTCCTGAAAAGGCCTCAGGTTAGAGCACTGTCTGTAAGATTGAGATCAGCAACATCTGAGGGACATTGAGCCTTGGTGTAGACTCACTAGGATTCTGCTTGGTATTTTGCTCACATCAGCTAAGAGATGAGATACTGCTGCGTGGAGTGGGGGTGTTGAGGAGGGTCGGTGGGGGAGATGATTTTCTTCCTTAACTCCCTAATTGCCCCCCTTGATAAAGTTTCTTTATTTTCCTTTTGTGGCCCTTCGAATCCCTGGTGTTGTAAAGGTGCATATGTAAGGTTAAACATGTGCTGTTTGATAAATGTAAATAGTGCAAAAAAATGCTAAAAAAACAAAAGAAGAAATCATATGGCGTTGTTTCTTTAAAAAGGTGTCTTTATGCTTGGATTTTAAATTGCAGAGTGCATGCTGCAGAAGCAGGTTTTTGCAACACTTATATCAAAGCCTCGTCGTCAGTATTCCAACCTAACCAAAACAGGCTTTTGAATTGGACCAATGAGTTTAAAGCAAACATGCAGAGACACAGAACCAATGGAATTGAAATGTGAGGGTTGTTGACAGCCTCTAACCACTCAGGTCGCAGGAATATTGTGAGGTAATTCCAAGAAGATAAACCCCAGTCAAGGGGGGTAACTGTCAGAAAGTATGCAAGGAACAAGGTGGATGAACTTGGGGCGTGGATTGCTACTTGGGACTACGATGTTGTGGCCATTACGGAGACGTGGGTAGAACAAGGACAGGAATGTTTGTTGGACGTTCCGGGGTATAGATGTTTCAGTAAGTGTAGGGAAGCTGGTAAAAGAGGTGGAGGAGTAGCATTGTTAATCAAGGATAGTTTAACGGCTGCGGAAAAGCACTTTGAGGGGGATATGCACACTGAGGTAATATGGGCTGCAGTTAGAAACAGGAAAGGAGCGGTCACGTTGTTAGGAGTTTACTATAGGCCCCCAAATAGTAATAGAGATGTGGAGGAAGAAATTGCTAAGCAGATTATGGATACGTGTGGGGGTCACAGGGTAGTTGTCATGGGGGACTTTAACTTTCCAAATATTGATTGGAACCTTTGTAGGTCGAATAGTTTGGATGGGGCACTTTTTGTGCAGTGTGTGCAGGAGGGTTTCCTGACACAATATGTGGATAGGCCGACAAGGGGTGAGGCCACATTGGATTTGGTACTGGGAAATGAACCGGGCCAAGTGTTAGATTTGGTTGTGGGAGAGAACTTTGGAGATAGTGACCACAATTCTGTGTCTTTTGTTATTGCAATGGAGAGGGATAGGGCCGGACGGCAGGGCAAGGCTTACAATTGGGGGAGAGGTAATTATGATGCGATTAGGCAAGAATTAGGGGGCATAAGATGGGAACAGAAACTGTCAGGGAAAGGCACTGATGAAAAGTGGAACTTTTTCAAGGAACAAATACTGGGTGTCCTTGATAGGTATGTCCCTGTCAGGCAGGGAGGAAATGGCCGAGTGAGGGAACCGTGGTTCACAAAAGAGGTGGAATGTCTTGTGAAAAGGAAGAGGGAAGCTTATGTAGGGATGAGGAAACAAGGTTCAGATGGCTCGATTGAGGGTTACAAGTTAGCAAGGAATGAGCTGAAAAAGGGGCTGAGGAGAGCTAGGAGGGGACATGAGAAGTCCTTGGCGGGTCGGATCAAGGAAAACCCCAAGGCTTTTTACTCTTATGTGAGGAATAAAAGAATGATCAGGGTGAGGTTAGGGCCGGTCAAGGACAGTGGTGGGAACTTGTGTATGGAATCAGTAGAGATAGGCGAGGTGATGAATGAATACTTTTCTTCAGTGTTCACCAAGGAGAGGGGCCATGTTTTTCAGGAAGAGAAGGTGTTACAGGCTAATAGGTGGAGGAAATAGATGTTCGGAGGGAGGATGTATTGGCAGTTTTGAATAAACTGAAGGTCGATAAGTCCCCTGGGCCTGATGAAATGTATCCTAGGATTCTTTGGGAGGCGAGGGATGAGATTGCAGAGCCTTTGGCTTTGA
This sequence comes from Mustelus asterias, assembly GCF_964213995.1. NCBI lineage: Eukaryota > Metazoa > Chordata > Chondrichthyes > Carcharhiniformes > Triakidae > Mustelus > Mustelus asterias. The sequence continues at coordinate 20,673,930 of NC_135816.1, forward strand.
TCTTTGGGTCCTCACTGTCCACGGGGATGGTGCCAGAGGACTGGAGAGTGGCAAATGTTGTTCCTCTGTTTAAGAAAGGGAATAGAAATGACCCTGGTAATTATAGACCGGTTAGTCTGACTTCGGTGGTTGGTAAATTGATGGAAAAGGTCCTTAGGGATGGGATTTACGACCATTTAGAAAGATGCGGATTAATCCGGGATAGTCAGCACGGATTTGTGAAGGGCAAATCGTGCCTCACAAATTTGATAGAATTTTTTGAGGAGGTAACTAGGTGTGTTGATGAAGGTAGGGCGGTTGATGTCATATACATGGATTTTAGTAAGGCGTTTGATAAGGTCCCCCATGGTCGGCTTATGATGAAAGTAAGGAGGTGTGGGATAGAGGGAAAGTTGGCCGATTGGATAGGTAACTGGCTATCTGATCGAAGACAGAGGGTGGTGGTGGATGGAAAATTTTCGGACTGGAGGCAGGTTGCTAGCGGAGTGCCGCAGGGATCGGTGCTTGGTCCTCTGCTCTTTGTGATTTTTATTAATGACTTAGAGGAGAGGGCTGAAGGGTGGATCAGTAAATTTGCTGATGACACCAAGATTGGTGGAGTAGTGGATGAGGTGGAGGGGTGCTGTTGGCTGCAAAGAGACATAGATAGGATGCAAAGCTGGGCTGAAAATGGCAAATGGAGTTTAACCCTGATAAATGTGAGGTGATTCATTTTGGTAGGACAAATTTAAATGTGGATTACAGGGTCAAAGGTAGGGTTCTGAAGACTGTGGAGGAACAGAGAGATCTTGGGGTCCATATCCACAGATCTCTAAAGGTTGCCACTCAAGTGGATAGAGCTGTGAAGAAGGCATATAGTGTGTTAGCTTTTATTAACAGGGGGTTGGAGTTTAAGAGCCGTGGGGTTATGCTGCAACTGTACAGGACCTTGGTGAGACCACATTTGGAATATTGCGTGCAGTTCTGGCCACCTCACTATAAGAAGGATGTGGAAGCGCTGGAAAGAGTGCAGAGGAGATTTACCAGGATGCTGCCTGGTTTGGAGTGTCGGTCTTATGAGGAAAGGTTGAGGGAGCTGGGGCTGTTCTCTCTGGCGCGGAGGAGATTGAGGGGAGACTTAATAGAGGTTTATAAAATGATGAAGGGGATAGATCGAGTGAACGTTCAAAGACTATTTCCTCGGGTGGATGGAGCTATTACAAGGGGGCATAACTATAGGGTTCATGGTGGGAGATATAGGAAGGATATCAGAGGTAGGTTCTTCACGCAGAGAGTGGTTGGGGTGTGGAATGGACTGCCTGCAGTGATAGTGGAGTCAGACACTTTAGGATCATTTAAGCGGTTATTGGATAGGCACATGGAGCACACCAGGATGGTAGGGAGTGGGATAGCTTGATCTTGGTTTCAGATGAAGGTCGGCACAACATCGTGGGCCGAAGGGCCTGTTCTGTACTGTACTGTTCTATGTTCTATGTTCTATGCTTGCCACTTCTTGAGTCAGAAGGAAGAAAGGCAATCCTGCAATGTCATGTATGTCTTCATAAAATCACCATCTAATAGAGAGAGATACCAATTCAGAAAGTGTTCCAGATGAGAGCATCACCGGAAAAGGTTCATACTTCCAAAGGATGCCTGTTTGTATATTAGTTGAGAGTGACTGAATTCTGTAATGATTTGTTTCATTATTCCTGAAGGAGTCTTGTAATATTTGAACAGCATTCTATTGGGATTTTATTTAGTTTGTTAATTGTCTTAATAAGGTTGTCACCAGTTCAAAAAAAAATAAAGACCTGTCAATTGTTCATGATACAGAGTGTCAGATCCTGCTTTAATTTACTAAAACCAGTAACTTCCTACTACCTCACACACACTCGTATAAGATTACGAGACGAGGTGTATCCCTTTGGGTGGTTTCAAAATTGAGCAGAGGGAAAAATCACCTCCGTGTCGTAACACTACTCAGTATCTCCCCTGACCATATGGCCAGATTGTCATTTAGTGATTGCAGCACAGACACTGGCCATTTGGCCCAGCTAGCCCATGCCAGCTCTTTGGTGAGAAATCCAGTCAGTCCCATTCCTCCACTCTACCCTTGTAGCCCCATCAGTTTATTTCCCTCAAAGATCCACCTGTGTCCACTGGTGGCATTTAGCAGGGATTATGCATGTGCTTGATTTTTTTTTTCCCTTCAAACCTTTCGAAACAAAGACATGGGAAATTTCTCATTCATCCACATGATTATCCTTCTTAAAATGCCAGAACCTGAAAGAAACTTTAATTTCTGGTAAAAAGAATCAATTTCCTTTGGATATAGATGAATCACCTTCAAAAGTATGTCTTCAGCATAGCTTTGAAGCAGTTAATAAATTAATATTAGGCCATTAGTGTGCAACTATTGTAAAGTTGAAGATTACACTGAGTTTATAGAGCCGGATTTTAACCCATTCAATATCTATCCACTTGCTTGGAGTTAAATTCTGGCCCAATTTATCTCAGTTGTTCCGAGAGTTGGGCTTTGCATGACAATGAAATTGCTTTCAAATAAAGACAATTTAAAGATACATATATTTCATGGAATGTGGGTGTTACCTTCACTGTCAAGGCCAGCATTTGTTGCCCATCCCTGATTACCTGTGAACTGAGTAGCTTGCTATAAGACCATAAGACCATAAGACATAGGAGCAGAATTAGGCCACTTGGCCAATTGAGTCTGCCCCACATTCAATCATGGCTGATAATTTTCTCATCTCCATTCTCCTGCCTTTTCCTCATAACCTCTGATTCCCTTATTAATCAAGAACCTATCTATCTCTGTCTTAAAGACACTCAATGATTTGACCTCCACAACCTTCTGCAGCAAAGAGTTCCACTGATTCACCACTCTCTGGCTAAAGAAATTCCTCCTCATTTCTGTTTTAAAGGATCGTCCCTTTAGCCTGAGGTTGTACCCTCTGGTTCTAGTTTTTCCAACTAGTGGAAACGTGCTTTCCACGTCCACTCTATCCAAGCCTTGCAGTATCCTGTAAGTTTTAATAACGTCCCCCTCATCCTTCTAAACTCCAATGAGTACAGACCCAGAGTCCTCAACCGTTCTTCATATGACAAGCTCTTCATTCCAGCTCTTCATTCTTGTGAACATCCTCTGGACCCTTTCCAAGGCTAGCACACCCTTCCTTAGATATGGGGCTCAAAACTGCTCACAATATCCAAATGGCATCTGACCAGAGCCTTATATGGCCTAAGAGGTACATCCCTGCTCTTGTGTTCTAGCCCTCTCGACATGAACGCTAACATTGCATTTGCCTTCCTAACTGCCGACTGAACCTGCCCGCTAACCTTAAGAGAATCTTGAACAATGACTCCCAAGTCCCTTTGTGTTTCTGATTTCCTAAGCATTTTCCCATTTAGAAAATAGTCTATGCCTCCATTCCTCCTTCCAAAGTGCATAACCTCATACCTTTCCACATTGTATTCCATCTGCTCGGCCATTTCAGAGGCAGCTAAGAGTTACCCACAGGAGTCACATGGCTAGGACAGCAGATTTCCTTCTCTAAAGAACCTTTGTAAACAAGACAGCTATTTAAGTCAATCAATGATAGCTTCACGGTCTATTATTATTACTGAAACTATCTTTCAATTCCAGATCATGGCAGCACAGTAGTTAGCACTGCTGGCTTGCAATGCCAGGGACCAGGGTTTGATTCCTGGCTTGGGCGCTGTCTGTGCGGAGTCTGCACGTTCTCCCCCTGTCTGCATGAGTTTCCTCCACGTGCTCTGGTTTCCTCCCACAGCCTGAAAGACGTGCTGCTTAGCTGCAGTGGCCATGCTAAATTCTCCCTCAGTGTACCTGAACAGGTGTCGGAGTGTGACGACTGGGGGGATTTTCACAGTAACTTCATTGCAGTGTTAATGTAAACCTACTTGTGACACTAATAAAAAAAACTTTTAACTTTTTAGATGTTAAAGTTACTTCAACTTAAATTCCAGCAGCTGCCATGGTGGGACTTGAATCCATGTCCCCTGGATTATGAGGCCAGTGACATTACCACTACATTACCTTGTTGCGAGAGATGGTGCGGTGCGGGTGACTACAACTGAAACGGCCATAACATCTTCTGTAATGCTGCGACGCATCAAAAAGGAGGCTTCTTTAATCATAACGTTTTTTTTTCAAACAAGAACGAGGTAAAACTGTATACAGGTAAAGCAATGACAGTACAGGTTTTTACTGCATGATTTCTGGGCTCACGCAGAGGGTTCACTTGTTTCCCGGACCTGCACGCTTTCTTGCCATTGGTCAAACTTCACATGCTTCTAAGCAATCGGCCCCGGGCGGGTCACGTGACCCACGAACAATCACCTCTTGGAAGGGGCCACATTACCTCATTTATGTCGTTTAAATGAATCATCTTTACACCCAAAGCAAAGTTTTATCATTCAGTGTTGAGAAAACAATGTTAAATCAGTTTGATCTTTTCACAAAATCATGCTCCAGAACTAGCACACAGTTTACAGCAAGAGACCAAATGGCGTTTGCATTGAAAACAAGGAATGAAATGGTGGTTGAGGTTCAAATCTACACATGTGGCATACATGAACTCACAGATGCTCCTTTGATAGCACCTTCCAAACCCACCACCACCACTACCATCTGGAAGGACAAGGGCAGTAGGTACCTAGGAATACCACCTGGAAGTTCCCTTCCAAGTCATTCAGCATCCTGACTTGGATATATATTACTGTTCCTTCACTGTCGTTGGGTCCAAATCCTGGAATTCCCTCCCAAACAGCACTGTGGGTGTACCTACGCCTCCGGGATTGCTATGGTTCAAGAATGCAGCTCACCACCACCTTCTGAAAGGGCAACTGAGGAAATGCAATAAATGCTGGCATAGCCAACAATGCCCACATCCGGTAAATGAATTTTAAAAAAGGATGATGATTGAAAACTCCTTTCTGTGCCTCTCACCTTGCATTGCCGAAGAGGTATACTGAACAAGCTGATTCAAGCTGTGAGAGTGTTCTGGAGAATACCTGGAGAAGTCGTATGGTGAAAAGAGAATGCTTCCAAACTTTCATTTTAATTACTCAGCTTAGGGTCACGATGGGGCAAGTACAATTTTGAAGACTTGACTCAGGAGGTGTATTACAAACCTCTCCTTGCTGTTCTATATTGATGTGAAAGGTTTAGCAGTGTAAAACATGAAGCTGGTATATTTCCTTTCATAAAATGCATCACGCATTGCAGCAATTAAATATATATCAGGGAAGTTTTTATCGACTGATGAAAGTGTACGCATCAAAAAAACATGAGAATCGGTATGATTGTTTGCACACCCTGTATATCAACCCTAGATGTATTGCATTCCTGCCTTCTTCACCGTGTTATGCAGCCATGTTTATTAGCTGTATGAATACTGAATAAATTCTTAGGCAATAACTGGCTGCCGAGATAACATTCGAGGAGTCCAGAAATCAAATATTTCATAGCAACTCACAATCACATCAGATTGGAAATCGTAAATCCTTGTTTTATTGAAAACATGCTGATAAACAGTTTGAATTATGGCTTTGATTCTGATGCTCTTCAGGTGTCCTCCTCAATTTCTAAGTCCACGGCAGTTCAGTCTTTGTTGACCAACCTTTCTCCCCTTTTCTGCTGCTGGACATCTCTACTTATAAGTCACAGAGTCATAGAGATTTGCAGCATGGAAACAGGCCCTCCTCCGGCCCAACTTACCCATGCTGTCCTTTATTTAACCACTAAGCTAGTCCCAATTGCCCGCGTTTGGCCCATATCCCTCTATATCTGTCTTACCCATGTAATTGTCATGAATGCTTTTTAAAAGACAAAATTGTACCCGCTTCTACGATTGCCTCTGGCAGCTTGTTCCAGACACTCACCACCCTCTCTATAAGTACAGATCTTGTTTCTGATTTGTTTGTATGATTTTATTTAGCAGTTGAGTTTCATCATTAATACCTATACATATTTGTGTTGGGGTCTAAGATTTCACACTCTATATTTTTATATATGTATCCCCATGGCTAATTTCTAACATTTTAAAAGCTGGACCCTTTTTAAAATGACTGAAGCCATGCCTGTCTCTGATCCTGAACAAAAGGAGATTTTTGGCAGGTTCGAAGAAGCTTAAACCTAGTTATCTCTAAATTGACCCGAACACCCCTCTATGGGCCTGCAGAGACCAAATTCAAATGGAACTATACAAAGGCCCTTTATATTTCATATGCCAAGTCTGGCCAACTGGAGCTGATTCATCTGCTAGGACAAAGGACCCCGCCACCTCCCTTTAAGTCTTAATGGTTGGAACATTAACAATCTCAAGGACAAACAAATCCACACCCTTTACCAAAGCCAGACCGGAGAGGTGGGAGTCATGTGACATGCTTTGACAGTTATATTGCCTTATGGAGCGGAAAAGCTCAGTCTCCACCTCCCTCTCACAGGATGGCAACTTGGGTAAGCAAGTCATGGCCCTCAGCCCCCTTGTTTCTGTGGCGTTCAGTGGCTGAAAGCTGTCTACACTTTTCCCAGGGGTTTTCCTCGATATATGCCCCAGGAATGCAATAATCAGCCATTTTGTCACCTGCACAGTACAGGGGGAAAATGGCAGCGGCGACTTGGAGCCTGGTGAATTTGGCCACTGCCATCACGGCTGTCCCCTGCCTCTCTGAGCTGAAGATTGATTTTCTTTTAATTTTAATGTGCTTTTTTTTTTCCCTTTCTCTCTCACAAACATGTTCTGTACTTCAGTGCGCCGGTCCTCAGGGTAAACTTGAGCTCACCCATTAAGAATAGGTTCAGAAAATGAACAAGATTATCTTTTTGAGGACCCCTTGAAAGCATCCTGCAGACCCCCAGAGGAGAACTCCTGCAATACAATTTTCTAATCTTAAAGAGTTTAGCTCTCCACTGCATCCTTAACATTTGGGATTGAAGACTCCTGGTGCCTTTCCCAATCCAACTCATCAGTTCCTCAGAATGCAAAACAACAGAAGTCTTAATTCCCCTCAGTTTTTTCCTTTTGACTGACCTCCTTTGCTTCTGAGGAGTGGAAATTGAAGTTTATAAAATTATGAGGGGCATAGATAAGGTGAACAGTTGGAAGTTTTTTCCCAGGGCAGAAATGATAATCACAAGGGAGCACAAGTTCAAGGTAAGGGGGGGAAAGGTTCAGTTGAGATGTGCGGGGGAAGATTTTTACCCAGAGGATGGTGGGGGCTGGAATGCACTGCCAAGTGAGATGGTTGAGGCAGACATGTTCGCAACATCTGGATAGACACATGAGTGGATGGGGAAGAGAGGGATACAGGCAGTTGGTCTCGATAGGACAACATGATCGGTGCAGGCTTGGTGGGCCGAAGGACCTGTCCCTGCGCTGTACTGTTCTTTGTTTTTAGTTCTTTGTTCTTACAATCTTCAGGGATTTTTTGCTGTCGCCTACTTGACTTACCCAGTTCTTTATATTCTGACCCACTTATTCTGACCTTATACCGTAAATTCCTTCTTCAGCTTCATTTCTCTCACGAAAAAACATATTTGGTTAGCTTCCCGAAACCACTCCTGTCCCTGAGTCGTTCATCTAATTAACTGCCGGACTCTGGGAAATAAGCTGGACAATATTACTCTTTTTAGACTTCAGGAGTGACCCCCAGTGTGCAGTAAAGACCTTAACATTTTCTGATCAGTGACTTAAAACTGACTGACTGCAATCCCAAGCGTTTGTTGTGTGCGTGCAGCTCTTGTTAACAGGAATATATATAAAATAAACATATGTTAGCCTGAAGGCCTCAGTAAAAGCTACTAAATTTCTCGTTAATCAGTTCCTTGATGTTGCCTTTGAATCCTTTATTTCCCTATTACGTCTGATGAGAATGCAAGCTGTTATTTTTCATTTCTGTTTTCAATTTAATTTTTAATACACCATCCATGCATCGGGCTTTGAAATGATTTATGATCAAGAACAAAATAAAAGTAACAAAGTCAACAGGTGGAGATTAGTTTTATTAAGTTGAACAGACGTACTTTAATGAATCGCCAAAGAATACAATCAGCCAGTTTTCCGTTTGTGATGTTGTATCTGATGGGTTTTGTACGCTTAATCTAGTCTGCAAAATATTAAATGGATTATTAATGGCACATATAAAGGTTAAATCAACAAACAAAACACAGCCATAATAATGCAATCCCAGGCTAGAGTGCTACTTATTCAGTAGTTTTTTTTAAAAAACAGAAGCTCAGAAAATGTTGTAGTTTAGCAGGAAGAAGTTTAGATTTTGTTTCATTCATTCAAGGGCTGTGGTGACACTAGCTTAGAGTCATAGAGCAATGCAGCACAAAAACAGGCCCTTTGGCCCAACTGGTTCATGCTGGCCATGCTGCCCTCCCAGCTAGTCCAATTACTCATATCCCTGTTTTTAATCCTTTCCCATCCATGTACTTATCCAAGTGCTTTTCACATGTTGCTATTGTATCTGCCTCAACCACTTTCTCTGGCAGCTCATTCCATTTACGCAGCACCCTCTGCGTGAAGAAGTTGCCCCTCAGGTCCCTTTTAAATCTTTCCCCTCTCATCTTAAATCTAGTTTTCAATTCCCCTTCCCTGGAAAAAAGACTATGTGCATTCATCCTATCTCTGCCCCTTATGATTTTAAGAACTCTCACAACACCAAGTTAAAGTCCAACAGGTTTATTTGGCAGCACTAGCTTTCAGAGTCTCAAGCTCCTTCATCAGAAGAAGCCTGAGACTCCAAAAGCTAGTGCTGCCAAATAAACCTGTTGGACTTTAACCTGGTGTCGTGAGACTTCTTACTGTGCTTACCCCAGTCCAATGCCGGAATCTCCACATCATGGCCTTACGATTTTATACAGCTCAATAAAGGCCACCCCTCATTCTCCTATGTTCCAAGGAATAAAGTCCTAGTCTAGCCAAGTCTCCCTATAACTCAGGCCCACTAGTCCCGGCAACATCTTCGTAAATGTTCTTTGCACTCTTTCCAGTTTATCAGTCAGTTTATCAAATGACTTTCCTATAACACGGGTGACCAAAACTGTACACAATACTCCAAGTGTGGCCTCGCCAATGACTTATACAATTGTAACATAATGTCCCAACTCCTATTCGTAATGTCCTGACTGATGAAGGCCACTGTGCTAAATGCCTTCTTCACCATTCTGTCTATCTGTGATGCCACTTGCAACGAACTATGTACTTGTGCTCCAAGGTCCCTCTGTTCCTCAACACTCCCCAGCTATTATTTCCCATCACTAATGACCATTGGGAAGGTAATGAAGAGCTGACTTCTTGAACTGCTGCAGTCCATGTGGTGTGGGCACATCTACAGTGTTGTTGGGTCAGCCACAGTGAAGGAATGGGATATATTTTCCATTTGGGAAGGTGAATGGCTTGGAGGGGAAATTTCAGGTGGTGGTGTTCCCATTTATCTCCTGCCCTTGTCCTTCTGGATGGTAGTGAGTTTGGAAGGTGCTATCTCAGGGGGCTTGGCGAGATCCTTTTGTTTGATTTATTATTGTCACATGTATTAGCATATAATGAAAAGTATTGTTTCTTGCGCGCCATACAGACAAAGCATACCGTTCAAAGAAAAGGAAACGAGAGAGTGCAGAATGTAATGTTACAGTCATTGCTCGGGTATGGAGAAAGATCAACTTAATGCAAGGTAGGTCCATTCAAAAGTCTGATGGCAGCAGGGAAGAAGCTGTTCTTGACTCGGTAGGTCTGTGACCTCAGACTTTTGAATCTTTTTCCCAATGGAAGAAGGTGGAAGAGAGAATGTCCGGGGTATGGGGGGTCCTTAATTATGCTGGCTGCTTTGCCAAGGCAGTGGGAATTGTAGACAGAGTCAATGGGTAGGAGACTGGTTTGCGTGATGGATTGGGCTACATTCATGTCCTTTTGTAGTTCCTTGCAGTCTTGGGCAGAGCAGGAGCCATACCAAGCTGTGATACAACCAGAAAGAATGCTTTCTATGTTGCATCTGTAAAATCTCCAAGCCATTCACCATCCCAAATGGAAAATATATCCCATTCCTTCACTGTGGCTGACCCAACAACACTGTAGATGTGCCCACACCACATGGACTGCAGCAGTTCAAGAAGTCAGCTCTTCATTACCTTCCCAGTGGCCATTAGTGATGGCAAATAATAGCTGGGGAGTGTTGAGGAACAGAGGGACCTTGGCGCACAAGTACATCTTTTGTTGCAAGTGGCATCACAGGTAGACAGAATGGTGAAGAAGGCATTGAGCACAGTGGCCTTCATCAGTCAAGGCATTAAGAATAGGAGTAGCTGACATGCCAAATTTCCTTAGTCTTCTGAGAAAGTAGCGGCATTGGTGGGCTTTCTTAACTATAGTGTTGGCATGGGGGGACCAGGACAGATTGTTGGTGATCTGGACACCTAAAAACTTGAAGCTCTCGACCCTTTCTACTTCATCCCCGTTGATGTAGACAGCATGTTCTCCTCTACGTTTTCTGAAGTCGATGATGATGTCCTTCGTTTTGTTGACATTGAGGGAAAGATTATTGTTGCCGCACCAGTTCACCAGATTCTCTGTCTCATTCCTGTATTTGTCTCATCATTCTTTGAGGTCTGACCCACTACGGTGGTGTCGTCAACAAACTTGAAAATTGAGTTGGAGGGGAGTTTGGCCGCACAGTCATAGGTATATAAGGAGTATAGTAGGTGGCTGAGAACACAGTCATGTGGGGCACCGATGTTGAGGATGATCGTGGAGGAGGTGTTGTTGCCTATTCTTACTGATGGTGGAAGTTCAGGATCCAGTCGCAGAGGGAGGAGCCGAGGCCCAGGCGACGGAGTTTGGAGATGAGTTTTGTAGGAATAATGGTGTTGAAGGCTGAGCTGTAGTCAATAAATAGGAGTCTGATATAGGTGTCTTTGTTATCTAGGTGTTCCAGGGTTGAGTGCAGGGCCAGGGAAATGGCGTCTGCTGTGGACCTGTTGTGGCGGGAGGAGAACTGTAGTGGATCCAGCCAGTCCGAGAGGCTGGAATTGATTCATGCCACGACTAGCCTTTCGAAGCACTTCATAATGATGGATGTCAGAGCCACGTAACAATAGTCATTAAGGCACGTTGCTTGGCTTTTGTTTGGTACTGGGATGATGGTCATCTTCTTGAAGCAAATAGGGACCTCAGATTGTTGTAAAGAGAGGTTGAGGATGTCTGCGAATATCCCTGCCAACTGATCCATGCATGATCTGAGTTCACGTCTGGGTACTCCATCCAGTAAGAGTTTTAACAACCCCAGGTTAAAGATGCCAAACCCATCCGGGCCAGTTGCTTTCTGTGGGTTAACCTTCGAGATAGGTTCATCTGATGCTTCCAGGGTGGAGGGCATGCTCTCGTTGACCTCTTGCTCAAAATGGGCTTGGAATGCATTGAGCTCATCAGGGAGGGGTGCGTTGGAGCCTGCGATTTTATATTCCTTTATCTTGTAGCCTATTATGTCTTGGAGACCTTGTCACAGTCGGCGGGGATCGGTGTGGCTAGCCTGGGACTGTAGCTTGGTCCGGTACTATCTTTTGGGATCTTTGATGGATCTCCTTAGATGGTATCTGGCTTTCTTGTATAGGTCAGTGTCGCCTGACTTGAATGCCTCAGACCCAAACTTCAGTAAGCAGTCGATATCCCTGTTCATCCATGGTTTCCGGTTGGGAAACACACAGATTTGCTTCTTTGGCGCACAGTCTTCTTCACACTTACTAATGAAGTTAGTTACTGTTGTGGTGTACTCGTTCAGGCTAGTCGCAGAGTTTTTAAATACTGACCAGTCCACTGACTCCAAGCAGCCCCGTATGAGATCATCCGATTCCTCAGACCAACATTGCACGACTCTCTTTGATGGATTCTCCCACTTCAGTTTTTGCTTGTAAGCCAGGAGCAGGAGCACAGCCTTGAGGTCTGATTTGCCAAAGTGTGGGCGGGCGATAGAGCGGTAGGCATGTTTGATATTTGTGTAGCAGTGGTCTAAGATGTTTGGGATTCTGATGGAACAGGAGACGTGTTGGTGGTAACTTGGTAGTACGCTCTCGAGCTTGGCCTGATTGAAGTCCCCGGCCAAGATGAACAAGGATGTTTCGTCTCTATGTTATTTGTAGTGGTGTATATTTCGTCCAGCATGATCTTCACATCTGCATGAGGTGGGATGTAAACTGCTGTCAGGATAACGGAGGTGAACTCCTGCGGAAGGTGGTGGGGGAGGCATTTTAGCGTCAGCCGAGCGTCATTTTAGTGTCATGCTGAGCATGAATGCAGATTCTTGATCATACACTGACACTGTATTCCTGATCAAGATAGCATTGTCTATTCCCAATCTGTCATGTTTTGCTGTGCATTTGGAATTATCATCTGTATTCCCATGTTGGAAAAAGTCACCGCGACATTTCAAAGGCATAGTGGCAGGTTTTGCAATCACAAATAACAAGAAGAAGAAGTCTTTACTTTTCCGCTGTGAAGGTAAAGATTCCACACCCAATAAAAATACAACATTTGAAATGATTATCCTCTGATGCACTAAGCAAGAAGCAAATGAAAATATTGACCTATATTGCCCATGGTTGAGGCAACTAGCAATCAAATGTGATATTGATTTTGAACATATTGAGTGCAAAATCAAAATATCAATAATCAAAAGTTGTTTTTCTCATGAACTATGCCAACAAGCACATGAGAAAGACAGAAAGCTGTCAAAGATGTTGGAATTAGCAAGATCATCAACACTTTCAGAGTCCAGAGCTACTGGGTCTGTACTCGATGGAGTTTTTAGAAGGATGAGGAGGGATCGTATTGATACTTAAAGAAAAGTAAAAGGCCTGGATAGTGTGGACGTGGGGAAGATGTTTCCATTAGTAGATGAGACTAGGATCCGAGGGCACAGCCTCAGAATAAAGAGATGACCCTTTAGAACTGAGATGAGGAGGAATTTCTTCAGACGGAGGGTGGTGAATCGATGGAATTCATTGCTACAGAAGGTTGGGGAGGCCAGGTCATTGAGTGTATCTAAGACAAGAGATCGATAGCTTCTTGATTGGTATGGGGATCAAAGGTTACGGGAAAAAGTGGGAGATTGGGGTTGAGAAACTTATCAGCCATGACCGCTCGACGGAGCAGACTCGATGGACCGAATGGCCTAATTCTGCTCCTATGTCATATGTTAACTATATCACGCTTTAAGTTCAACACCTGTGAAATGTGTAGGTCACTCACATGCCAGGAAAGCCCCTACAAAGCAATAACAACAGTCTCACAGACAGAATAATGACTTGTTCAAGTGATGCTTCCACTATGGCGGTGCTTATCCACATCCAACAAAATGTTATGCTGCTGGCAAACAGTGTAAAACCTGTGGAAAACACATCCATTTTGTTCATGTTTGTCGTAAGTCCAAGAAGTGTGCCATGCATGCGTACCAAAGCAAAAAGTTGAGAGAACATAGCCATAGTAGGGGTGGATAACCCTGAATATAATTTGTGCTCTCTCTCGTACACAACCAGCCATCTATGTACAAAATCCCAGTTTATCTGATTTCTGAACAGAGGTTGGGAACTACAAGTCTCAACATACCTCAGAGTTGATATGGAGTCACCAACCAAGGCATGCAATGAAAAAGACACTTGACACTGACAATCAATGGCCTCATAGAAAAAGTGAATGGTGCTAAATTCTGTGCTAAACCTGACCTCAATTCAGGCCACCATCAAATCGAGCTTGCGAAGATTTGAGGCACCTTAAAGTATTCTCCAATCACACCAGGCTTCTTGAATACAAGAAGTTCTATTTTGAAGTCAGCTCAGTGTCTGAGTTGTTTAAATGCATAATTCGTCTGCACTGCAAGGACTTGAAGGCAAGCTGAACATCAGTGATGACATTCTTATCTATCGTTGTACTGAATGTGAACTCAAGATACGCCTGTCAGTGTCTTAGAAAATGTAGCCTCACCTTGATCAAAGAAGTGCCTTGTTTAATGAAATCAGAAACAAATTCTATAGTCATGTGTTCAATGGTAAAGCTTGGAAATGTGACACTATTGCAAATGTGCAAATCCTACAAACGTGCGGGAAGTCCGAAGTCTTCTCGGACTCATCGCACACTGTAATGCTTCATTCCTGACCCCATGATGCTCCCTGCAACCTGCCACCCTCCACCCAAACTGGAAAAAAGAGACCACCAAGTGATAGTGGGCTAAATCACACAAACAGGCTCTGTTCCAGATCAAACAGCGGTTGTCAACAAGTTGCACAAATGCATATTTCAACCAGGAGAAAACCACCCAGTTCATCTTGGATGCAAACTCTGCTGACTTAGGTGCAGAAAGACAAGGGGGGGGTGGGGGGTGGTGGTAAGGGATTCATTAATTGCTGTGACGGCAATCAGATCACTAATGCCTGTAGAGCAATGTTATTTGCAAAGAGAAAGAGAGGGCAGTCAATCACATGGGTATTTTACCCTTTTATCCTTCAAGCGAGTTTGAAATAATAAACAATCCTAGACCACTATTAAGCTTGTTCAACAATCCACATGACAAACCATCCATTTGAATAGTCTGTTGGATACTGATACTAGCAGAGTATGAGTTACATATTCAGCCAGGGAAGCTCAACCCAGCAGACTACCTTTTGCAACATCTATTGCCAACTGGTTTATTGGTCTTGAACATAGAACATAGAACATTACAGCGCAGTACAGGCCCTTCGGCCCTCGATGTTGCACCTCCTCCTTATGATGTTGCATCTCCTCCTTATGAACCAGTGGAACCAATCTAAAGCCCCTCCAATCTACACTATTCCAATCTCATCCATATGTTTATCCAATAACCATTTGAATGCTCTTAATGTTGACGAGTCCACTACTGCTGCAGGCAGGGCATTCCACGCCCTTACTACTCTCTGAGTAAAGAACCTACCTTTAACATCTGTCCTATATCTCTCACCCCTCAATTTAAAGCTATGTCCCCTCATGCTAGCCATCACCATCCGAGGAAAAAGGCTCTCACTATCCACCCTATCTAATCCTCTGATCATCTTGTATGCCTCTATTAAGTCACCTCTTAACCTTCTTCTCTCTAACGAAAACAACCTCAAGCCCCTCAGCCTTTCCTCATACGATTTTCCCACCATACCAGGCAACATCCTGGTAAATCTCCTCTGCACCCTTTCCAACACTTTCACATCTTTCCTGTAATACGGCGACTAGAACTGTACGCAATACTCCAAATGCGGCCGTACCAGAGTTTTGTACAGTTGCAGCATGACCTCCTGGCTCCGAAACTCAATCCCTCTACCAATAAAAGCTAACACACCGTACGCCTTCTTAACAACCCTATCAACCTGGGTGCCAACTTTCAGGGATCTATGCACATGGACACCCAGATCCCTCTGTTCATCCATACTACCAAGTATCTTACCATTAGCCCAGTACTCTGTATTCCTGTTACTCCTTCCAAAGTGAATCACCTCACACTTTTCCGCATTAAACTCCATTTGCCACCTCTCAGCCCAGCTCTGCAGCTTATCTATGTCCCTCTGTAACCTGCCACTTCCCTCCGCACTGTCTACAACTCCACCGACTTTAGTGTCATCTGCAAATTTACTAATCCACCCTTCCACGCCCTCATCCAGGTCACTAATAAAAATGACAAACAGCAGTGGCCCCAAAACAGATCCTTGTGGTACACCACTAGTAACTGAACTCCAGGATGAATACTTCCCATCAACCACCACCCTCTGTTTTCTTACAGCTGGCCAATTCCTGATCCAAACCACTAAATCACCCTCAATCCCATGTGTCCGTATTTTCTGCAATAGCTTACCATGGGGAACCTTATCAAACGCTTTGCTGAAATCCATATACACCACATCAACCACTTTACCCTCATCCACCTCTTTGGTCACCTTCTCAAAGAACTCAATTAGGTTTGTGAGGCATGACCTACCCTTCCCAAAACCGTGCTGACTATCCCTAATCAAATTATTCCTTTCTAGGTGATTATAAATCCTATCTCTTATAATCCTTTCCAATACTTTGCCCACAACAGAAGTAAGGCTCACCAGTCTATAATTACCAGGGTTGTCCCTACTCCCCTTCTTGAACAAGGGGACAACATTTGCTATCCTCCAGTCTTCTGGCACTGTTCCTGTGGACAATGACGACACAAAGATCAAAGCCAAAGGCTCTGCAATCCCCTCTCTAGCCTCCCAGAGAATCCTAGGATAAATCCCATCCATCCCAGGGGACTTATCTATTTTTACCCTTTCCAGAATTGCTAACACCTCCTCCTTATGAACATCAATCCCATCCAGTCCAACAGCTTGCATCTCAGTACTCCCCTCTCCAGTGTGAATACCGACGAAAAATATTCATTTAGTGCCTCTCCTATCTCTTCAGACTCCACACACAACTTCCCACTACTGTCCTTGACTGGCCCTAATCTTACCCTAGTCATTCTTTTACTCCTGACATACCTATAGAAAGCTTTAGGGTTTTCCTTGATCCTACCTGCCAAAGACTTCTCATGTCCCCTCCTGGCTCTTCTTAACTCTTTCTTTAGGTCCTTCCTGGCTAACTTGTAACTCTCAAGTGCCCTAACTGAGCCTTCACGTCTCATCTTAACATAAGTCTCCTTTTTCCTCTTCACAAGTGATTCAACCTCCTTAGTAAACCACGGTTCCCTCACACGTCTGCTTCCTCCCTGTCTGACAGGTACATATTTATCAAGGACGCGTAGTAGCTGTTCCTTGAACAAGTTCCACATTCCAGTTGTGCCCATCCCCTGCAGCTTTCTTCCCCAACCTATGCCAGCTAAATCTCGCCTAATCGCATCATAATTTCCTTTCCCCCAGCTATAACTCTTGCCCTTTGGTATATACCTATCCTTTTCCATTGCTAAGGTAAACGTAATCGAATTGTGGTCACTGTCACCAAAGTGCTCACTTACCTCCAAATCTAACACCTGGCCTGGTTCATTACCCAGTACCAAATCTGGGTAACCAAGAAAAGGTTCAAACAACATCTTAAAAACAGAAGCCTACATGCAGTGCCAGTATTGCTGAAACCATCAAAACGGCAACAAAACAGGACTGTATATGACAGCTATGGAATCACAAATCTGGAAAGTCATAGCTGAGCGAGCATCTACAAACAAAATCACTCAGGGGCCGGAATTTTACCAGCACGCCCGCCCGAGGCTTGTAAGATCATGCCCGAGGCCAACAGAGAATGCCATTCTGCGAGCATCGCCCGCCCTGATTTCGGGGAGGGCGTGCCTGTAAAATCAGGGCCAAGATGTTTACAACATTCACATGGCATCTATATTGTTTTTCCACACTCACCAATGGAAAGTGTTGCAATATAGCACTTGGAGGTCATCAGGGAAATTGTCAAAACCAAGCAACTCCTTTAGGAAAAGGTCTGGTTCCAAGGGATTGACTGCACGGTCGAGCACAAAATAAATCAGTGCTTGTCATATAAGCGACCACAATGTCAAATCTTTGTGATCCACTCAAGATGCCTGAACTACCTTTGTGACCATGGATCAAACTTAGTACTAATTTCATAGATTTGCCCATTGGCGAACACCTGATTGTTGTCACTGATGACGAGAGCAGATTCCCAGTTGTGGAAATAGTTAAGTCTACATCAATGACAACAGTCATCCCAAAGCTTGACCAGATTTTTACTTTATTGGGAGTCCCTCAAATGGTAAGGAGTGACAATGGACCCTCATTCAACAACAATGAGTTCAGCAATATCGCGAACAGCCTCGACTTCACTCATCAAAAAAAATCACACCCTAATGCCCAGGATTGAATGAAGAAGTCAAATGATTTAAATGTACCTTGAAAAGAGTGATGTGCATAGCTAAAGCTGAGAGTGAGTCATGGAAGTAATTGTTCTCTTTGCAAATACAGAGCAACTCCTCACTCGACTACTGGGAAGCCTCCAGCGACACTCAACTTTGTACACTCTATATGCATATGTTGTTCTGAGCTATTCTGCAGCTCTAATGTTCAACATGTATGTGATGTGATCAAGAACAGAAGGATCAAAGGAAATTAAATGCAGAGTGAAACATAAAGTTTAGAAGGGTATCACTAAAGTCAGCTGTTTGTGCAACATGATGGTCATGTTGGAAAGCAAAAACCCCCATTGACATCTAACCATGTGCCATGCCCAACACAAAATAACCAATGACCTTTGCTGTGAACACTTCGCAAATCATCATGAGAAAGAGCAGTTAGCAGTGGTTGGCACTATTGTCTCACAACGCCAGGGACCTAAGTTCAATTCTGGCCTTGGTGTCAGTGTGGAGTTTGCACTTTCTCTTCATATTTGCATGGGTTTCTTCCGGGTGCTCCAGTTTCCTCCCATAGTCCAAAGATGTGCAGGTTAGATAGATTTACCAGGTTGAATTGCCCCTTTGTGAAACACACTATGCTTCTCATTTACTAAGAAGGAGAGGGATGTGGTGTATTGAAAATTGCATTGTACATTTTGTTTACTCAGGCTACCATACACGTGTACCAGCAGAGGGAGTCCAGAAGTACAATAAATGAATCCATGTTGCAACAGTACTTGTAGCAGTTCTGCCTCTTTCTGACTTTTGTTGAATCATACGATTTCATCCCAACAACTTCACAGCCTTCAGAATTTCATATATTTTAGTAAAATTATTGCCCATTCTTCTAAATCTAGGGAATATAGAACTAATTCACCCAATCTCTCCTCAGAGGACAGTCCTCCCATCCCAGAAATCAGTCACGTGAACCTTCATTGCACTCAACCTCTAAGGCAAGTATATCTTTCCTTAGGTAAGGAGAGAAATATTGTACACAGTACTACAGATGTGGTCACACAAGGAACTTTCATAAATGTAGTAAGACTTCCTTATTCTTATACTTCAATCCCTTTGTAATAAAGGCTAACGCACCTTTGATTTTCCTAATTGCTTGCAGTACCTGCATGTTAACTTGAACCACTTTGAATGTCAACATTTTCCAGTCTGCTTTTCTATTTTTCCAACTAACGAGGATACTTTCACATTTCTTCACACTATATTACATCTGCCATGTTCCTGCCCACTCATTTAGCCTGTCTAAGTCTTTCTGCAGTCTCTCAGTGTCTTCCTCACAAAGCCTACCTTCCTATTTAACATTGTGTCCTCAGCAATCTTCGATACTCTCAGTCCCCTAATCTAATTCATTGATATAGATTATAAATAGAGCCAAGCACTGATCCTTGCAGTACCCCAGTGGATACAACCTGCCAATCCAAGTAAAAGGCCCATTTATTCCTCTTCTGTTTTCTGTGCAGTAAATAACTCTATGTTACGGCCAATCCCATGAGTCCTAATTTTCTATAATAATCTAATTTGATCATAGTATCTAGGCTAACTCCTTTAGTTCAGAAGAGCTGAATTGTTGCAAGTGTTCCGCTTTGTGTGAAATGTTAAACTTATATCTTATATACCTGTTCAGGTCATATGTTATTATTTGAAGAAGAATAAGATAGTCTTGGGCCGTGATATTCTCTGGCCGCGTGCATCCCAAAGCCAGAAATTCCTGCCCGAGCTCAACGGATCTTTAAATGGCCCGCTGAATTTTCTGCCTCATCCGCTACGATTCCTGCAGCAGGCGAGACGGGAGAATTTTGGCCCATGTTTACCTACATTACATCTGTCAATACACTTCAAAGGAATGGGGAGGCGATGGCCTTGTGGTATTATCACTAGACTTTTAATGCAGAAACTCAGCTAGTGCTCTGGGGACCCGGGTTCAAGTCCTGCCACAGCTGATAGTGGAAGTTGAATTCAATTTTTAAGAATCTACTGATGACCATGAAACCATTGTCGATTGTCAGAAAAACCCATCTGGTTCACTAATGTCCCTTAGGGAAGGAAATCTGCCGTCCTTACCTGGTCTGGCCCACATGTGACTCCAGAGCCACAGCAATGTGGTTGACTCTCAATTGCCCGTCCAAGGGCAACTAGGGATGGGCAATAAATGCTGGTCAGCCAGTGACGCTCATATCCCATGAATGAATAAAAAAAATATTCCGTATAGTTTATTTATTAGTATCACAAGTAAGCTTATATTAATAGTGCAATGAAGTGATTGTGAAAATCCCCTAGTTGCCACACTTGGCGCCTGTTTGGTTACACTGAGGAAGAATTTAGCATGGCCAATGTTCTTAACTAGCACGTCTTTCAGACTGTGGGAGAAAACTGGAGCACCTGGGGGCAATCCACACAGACACAGGGAGAATGTGCAAACTCCACACAGACAGTGACCCAAGCTGGGAATTGAACTCAGGCCCTTGGTGCTGTGAGGCAGCAGTGTTAACCACTGTGTCACCGTGCTATGAAATATTTTTCAATGTCCTTTGAGATGTGATGTTACAATTTCTTCTATGTATTAGTAACATTTTAATTCTTATAATCACTTTCTTGTTTAAGTCACTACCCCATTGATCAATGGTCATTTGCTTCCAGATTCATTTGAAGCTTTTATCTGGTTAAGTTTTAAAGTTTATTTGTTATTGACACAAATAGGCTGACATTAACACTGCAATGAAGTTACTGTGAAAATCCCCTGGTCGCTGCACTCCGGAGCTTGTCCGGGTACGCTGAGGGAGAATTTAGCATGGCCAATGCATCTAAACAGCACATCTTTTGGACTGTGGGAGGAAACCGGAGCATCCGGAGGAAACCCACGCAGACACGAGGAGAATGTGCAAACTCCGTACAGACAGTGACCCAAGCTGAGAATTGAACCCGTGTCCCTGGCGCTGTGAGGCAGCAGTGCTAATCACTGTGCCACCGTGCCGCCCTCATTAGAAGTCTGATTGGGAGTTTTAAAGATAAGTGAAGATGAAGAAAGCCGAATGATGTGACCTTGGGAATATTTGCAGGAAGCAAAGGTGTAATATTTTGAATGAGGGAGATATTGTGCTTGCCTTATCTTTGAAGGACAGGGAGAAACTTTGTAGCGGTTTTCCTTAGAATGTTAAGTTGGTTGTGTAAAATTCACAGAAGAATATCCTATGCATGGAAGTGGTCTCATCTTATTTCATGTTCTTTAGTGATTTTCTTTCATCCCAGCTTCCTTATTATAGTGCTCATTCCTGCTGGGAGACAGTTGCACGTGTATTGGACACCCTGCATTACCTTCAATAAAGTGATTATTCTTTGTGTGTGAAGCTGAACTTGGATATTGTGTATGAGCAAGTTCTCTGACTTTGTGGACAAGGGAAGGAGGAGCGAAAAGCTGGCCTGATACTGCCCTCTCCTGACATCCATGTATACATTTTATAGCAGGGTTTCGGAGCATGTTGATGCGAATGGGCATCCTGTTTCCTCCGTACAAGTTGACATCCATGCACAATTCTCACTGCTGTGGCCGGCAAAACCATGGGTCTCAGATACTATTGGGTAAGGGAAGCGGACTTGATTGCACAATGAAGTGCAACCGATAGGATGATTCCCCCCCACTGCCCCCATCTGTTACAACAAAGTATCAGAGGTGACTGCTTCCCTGCCTGTCATCAGAATTCAGACAGCAGGCCTTGAGTCAAACCAGGGGATTTTGATTGCCTGGGTCTAATATAGTTAAACACTGTCAGATTCGAGGAGCTTTTTGATTTTGGGTTTTATGAAGATGCAACAAAGAACAAAGAACAATACAGCACAGGAACAGGCCCTTCGGCCCTCCAAGCCCGCGCCGCTCCCTGGTCCAAACTAGACCATTCTTTTGTATCCCTCCATTCCCACTCCGTTCATATGGCTGTCTAGATAAGTCTTAAACGTTCCCAGTGTGTCCGCCTCCACCACCTTGCCTGGCAGCGCATTCCAGGCCCCCACCACCCTCTGTGTAAAATATGTCCTTCTGATATCTGTGTTAAACCTCCCCCCCTTCACCTTGAACCTATGACCCCTCGTGAACGTCACCACCGACCTGGGGAAAAGCTTCCCACCGTTCACCCTATCTATGCCTTTCATAATTTTATACACCTCTATCAAGTCTCCCCTCATCCTCCGTCTTTCCAGGGAGTACAACCCCAGTTTACCCAATCTCTCCTCATAACTAAGCCCCTCCATACCAGGCACATTCCTACAACCTACAAAATCAGAGATCGTAGAATCCTTACAGTACAGAAGGAGGCCATTTGGCCCATCGAGCCTGCACCAACAACAATCCCACCCAAACCCTATCCCCGTAACCCCACGTATTTACCCTACTAATCCCCCTGACACTAAGGGGCAATTTAGCACGGCCAATCAACCTAACCCGCACATCTTTGGAGTGTGGTAGGAAGCCGGAGCACCTAGTGGAATCCCACACAGACACGGGGAGAATGTGCAAACTCCACACAGACATTCACCCGAGGCTGTAATTGAACCCAGGTCCATGGTGCTATGAAGCAGCAGTGCTAACCACTGTGCCACCGTGCCGCACCATCAATGGGAGATTTCATTGTTTGATTGGATTTATTATTGTCACATGTATTAACATACAGTGAAAAGTATTCTCTACGAATTACCATTCGTAGAGAAGGAAACGAGAGAGTGCAGAATGTGGTGTGACAGTCATAGCTAGGGTGTAGAGAAAGATCAACTTAATGCAAGGTAAGTCCATTCTAAAGTCTGACTTCAGGGAAGACGCTGTTCTTGAGTCGGTGACCTCAGACTTTTGTATCTTTGTCCCGATGGAAGAAGGTGGAAGAGAGAATGTCCAGGGTGCGTGGGGTCCTTAATTATGCTGGCTGCTTTGCCGAAGCAGCGGGAAGTGTAGACAGAGTCAATGGATGGGAGGCTGGTTTGCATGATGGATTGGGCTACATTCACGACCTTTTGTAGTTTCTGGCGGTCTTGGGCAGAGCAGGAGCCATTCCAAGCTCTGATACAACCAGAAAGAAAGCTTTCTGTGGTGCATCTGTAAAAGTTGATGAGAGTTGTAGCTGAGATGCCAAATTTCCTGTGTCTTCTGAGAAAGTAGAGGCATTGGTGGGCTTTCTTAACTATAGTATCAGCATGGGGGGGGACCAGGACAGGTTGTTAGTGATCTGAACACCTGTTTTGAGCATTTAAGCAAATGTAAGAGCAGAACTGTGGAGAAAACATGGAAGGCAGGACTTTACAGCATCACTCGTCCTGAAACCTTAAAATCCCGCCCGAGGTCAACGGACCTTCCCATTGTCCGCCCCTCGCCCACTCTGATTCCCGTGGTGGGCGGGGCAGGGCGGTAAAATTCCAGCTGGAGTGTACACCGAGAAAGGAAAAACGTTAGCAGCAGGCAGCCGCCAAATACAATTTAAAAACTGCTCTCGCTGACACACCCCGTACATTCACTGTCCTCTCTGTGTGAGGAAACATCACTCTTGATGGATCAGGAGTGACAGCGTGATTTATAGATAATAAACACTATGATCTTCGGAGACTCAAATTAATAAAACAAAAGCAAAATTAACATGCAAATTTATGTGACTGATCCTGGTAACAGTAAATGGATGATTAATTAGGCTGCTTCTTTCAGAAGTACCCACGGTGTATTTCATACTCATGCTTTTTTTTTAAAGAGCTCTTGAAATGATTTCTAATCTACAAATGTAAAATAAGATTTGAGGTTATTTCATTTTCTTAATATAATTCCAACTTGCCCCGGACTTGTTCTGTGCCTTGAGGGCAGGAATGATATTAGAATAGATAGTAATTGTCCAGTTCTCCCTCCTGGTTTGTGGGATTTCAATCAGCACATTTAACAGCAATTACCTGCATATCTTTCTTTAATTGCTCACTGCAGGCATGTTAAAATACTAGCATACACCTCACTGAACGAAGTTTCACCCAGATGTGTACACACTAAAGTCAACCTTTTATATACCATTACTTTCATAGCTTTCAGGCCATTGTTCCATCCACCAAGCAACAACAATTTATATTTATCTAGCGCCTTCAACATAATAAAATGTCCCGAGGGGCTTCAAGGGAGCATAATAAGTTCATAAATTCATAAGATGTAGGAGCAGACTTAGGCCATTCGGCCCATCGAGTCTGCTCTGTCGTTCGATTATGGCTGACATGCTCCTCATCCCCATTTTCCTGCCTTCTCCCCATAATCTTTCAACCCATTACCCCAATTAAAAATCTGTCTAACTCCTCCTTAAATTTACTCACTGAAATAATGAAGTAAAATTTAACACCAAGTGACTTCAGAGAGATGGTAGGGTAGATGACCAAAGGTCCGCAAACAGATAGGTTTTAAGCAGATTCTTAAGGGAGGGTAGAGAGGCGGAGAGGTTTAGGGAGGGAATTCCAGAGCTTGAAGGCATGGCTGCCAGTGGTGGAGTGACTTGAATCGAGGATGCTCAAGAGGCCAAAATTACAAGTGTAGCTATCTCAAAGATTTGTTAGGCTGGAGAAGATAGGGAGGGCTGAGAGGTCATGGAAAGATTTGAAATCAAGGATGAATATTCTGAAAGAAGTGGTTAGCACTGCTGCCTCACAGCGCCAAGGACCTGGGTTCGATTCCTGGCTTGGGTCACTGTCTGTGCGGAGTCTGCACATTCTCCCCGTGTCTGTGTGGGTTTCCTCTGGGTGCTCCGGTTTCCCCCCACAGTCCGAAGGACGTGCTGGCTCGGTGTGTTAGGCATGCTAAATTCTCCCTTAATGTTACCCGAACAGGTGTCGCAGTGTGGCGACTCAGGGATTTTCACAGTAACTTCATTGCAGTGTTAATGTAAGCCTACTTGTGACACTAATAAATAAACTTTTTTTAAAATTATGAAGAAATGACTGGAATTTACATATTTGCTCCACCCCACCCCTACCCTCCACCCTATCCTTGTTCTCCCAAAAGCACTTTGCTGAAAATGGATGATTTTCAAAGAGCACTCACTGTTACAGTGGGGAGAAAAGGGCTCGTCCATTTTCATACATCAAGGCCTCACACACAGGGAAATAAAGACATTTCCAGTGAATCTTATTTTGGGAGTGTTGTGGTGAAAAACCTCCTGCCGTTCGACAAGTATGGATTCACCTGAGCAGGTGACACGGCCTCAGTTCAATGTCATTCATTCTATTGACAGCACCTCCAGTTACAGAAAGAACACACCTTTCAAATCCTTAAGAGACCCCAAAGCTCTTTATAGCCAATTGAATTTGGGGTGGCACGGTGGCCCAGTGGTTAGCACTGCAACCTCACAGCGTCAGCGAGCTGGGTTCGATTCCAGGCCTCGAGTGATGTCTGTGTGGTGTTTGAACATTCTCCACCTACCCGTGCGGGTTTCCTCGGGGCGCTCCAATTTCCTCCCATAGTCTAAAGATGTGGAGGTTAGGTGGATTGGCCATGCTAAATTGTCCCTTAGTATCACTGGGACCAACTAGAGTGGATGCATGGGGGTGTGCGGATGGAGCCTGGGTGGGATTGTGGCCGGTGCAGAATCAATGGGCTGAATGGCCTGCTTCTGCACTGTAGGATTCTATGAATATCTGTGGCGTAGTCACTGTTCCCATGCAGGAAAATGGCAGACAATGTAAAACAAATCCCACAAAAAGTGAGGAAATACACAACCAGCCATTTCAGTGATGTTGGTTGAGGGATACATTTTGGCCTTGGAAAAGTGCAATGGGATTTTTATATGCATAGCTGAGGGGACAGGTGGGACCTCAATTTAACATCCCATCCAAACATTGACACCTTCGACTGAGCAGCATTCACTTCGTTCTCCATTAGAGTGTCAGTCTGCATCATGTACTCAATTTTCTGCAGCGGGCTATGAATCTATGATCTTCTGACTCATAGGCAAGGATGCTATCACTGAGCCATAGCTGGCACCTATGAAGTATTTCCTCATCCCTGCAATGAAGTGTTATCCTACGTTGGCAGGGGGAGGAGGTCAAGTCAACATTGTGACTTGGACTCACAACTTTTACTCAAAAGTGAAAGCGCTACAATTGAGGCAAGCTCATACTGTAATCCTGAATGAATCAAGGCTTCACTTGATATGATAATTATGCATTTGAGTGCCATACATGACAGTGTCTCGGAAATTTAGTTATCTTGCAATCAACAGACGCTGAACCTTTTCTTTTTGCAACTGAGCTTTAATTATATCCACTTTCTGTGACAGCTCAGTTTGCAACTGGGGCAGTCTGGTACCTCCCAAACATGAATGCCCTCCTCCAAGCCAAAACAGCACATAAAACCTGCCAGGTATAAACCACAGACTCAAAATTCAGATGGTGCATATGTAATTCATATAAATTTCCAGTAGGTGGTGCTCACTCAGTGACTTTTCCATCACCTCCAAAGCTTGAAGACCTCGACATGAATGGTTTGCTGTGCACTCAGTTGGTGCTGAGAAGCAGTTGCAAAGAGGTTTGTTGGCAGTGTGGCCGCTTGTTACATTTTCCTCAAATGTTTCTGACTGCCCAAGAGTAAGTGAGCCTTTGCGATAAGGAGGCCTTCATTCAAGCGACTGTTCTGCAGTCTCATCCAGCTTCTGAAAGTACAATGTTTGTCTAAGGCTATCTGTTGTCTTCAGACTGTCACGAGGTCTTCATAATCTCCGAACCCTTCTGTCAGCCAGCGAGCATTCTATTTCCATAGCCACGCTTCTTTGATTCTTGTGGCACAACACAATATAAAACAGAAAAAGGTTAAAACCTTCTTGAAAGTTTCAAATGAGTTAAAAAGGATTAGGCCACAACCGAGGCTGAACAGATGTTAGAAAGGAGTTACACATGGCGGCAGATATGCACCCTAACAAAATTGAAGTCAGGTGTGAGATAGAGATCTGGATTCATCCGTACCTGTATAACATTTGCTGCAAATGTTATGAAGCAATACCTAAAGCAAACATGTTTGAAGAAAGGGTGCAGTCACTGAACAATTCACTGTAAAAGTATATGGTTTCTCCTTTGGCCAGGCCTTAGTTATAAAACTGAGTCCAGCTCTGATATCTTTCCATGGTGGGGGTTATTGAACTTTTGAAAGGGTGCAGAGAATGCCACAAGATTGGCCCCCAATGTAATAGACTTTGGCTTCTCATATCAGCTTGGGGAGCTGGGTCCGCATTGTTTAGAGAAACCACAATGGGGGAGTTTGATAAAGGATTACAAAATAATGAAAGGATTCGATGTTTCCTTGGACCATTGATTTTGCTGACCCAGAGGTCAGGCATCGAATTAGCTTGGATGTTCTTCTTTCCCAGTGTGGCTCATGGACCCTGTAGAACAGTTTGGCAACTTGTTCAATGAGCCCATTACCTTCAAGGGAGAGATGGGCTTGTTTACGGCTGTGGCACAAAACCACTTTGTACAAATAGTAGGTATCTAACACTACAAGTAGGGTCAGTATTGATCTCCCGGACTGAGTTTAGTTGCTTAATGAAATGGGGGAGGAGTTTTGCGGATTTTTCCTGCCAACTGGGCCTCACCTACTTTTATCTGTTTATTTGAGAAAAGCTGGAGGCAGTTCAGAAGAGGTTCACTAGGTTGTTTCCAGAGATGAGGGGTATGTCGTATGAACAGAGATTGAACAGCTTAGGCCCATACTCTCTGGAATTTAGAAGAATGAGGGGAGATCAAATTGAGGTATACAAAATGATAGAAGGTATGGATAAAGTAGATGTGGAGTGGATTCTTCCTCTTGTGGGGCATTTTAGGACGAGAGGTCATAGTCTTAGGATATGGGGTAGCAAATTTAAAACAGAGTGAGGAGAAACTACTTCTCCCAAGGGTTGTGAATCTGTGGAATTCGCTCCCCCAGCGGTGGATGCTGGGACAGTGAGTACATTTAAGGAGGAGTTAGACATTTTTAATTGGTAATGGGTTGAAGGGTTATGGGGAGAGGGCAGGAAAATGGGGATGAGGTTCATATCAGCTATGATCGAATGGCAGAGCAGATTCGATGGGCTGAATGACCTAATCCTTCTCCTATATCTTGTGAACTTATGAATTATAACTCTCCCAGAAAATGAAATGGGTGAGAAGCACATTCATTGTTACACATGAAGCATTGCGACTCGATGGAACTAGCAAAATGCACCTGTTGATCTTTCACTGTTCAACACTGCCTGTTTGTTCTTATGGATCTCAAGTGTATTTGCTGACTGCCTCTTGTCACAGTCAGATTCACTATCTTCATGAATTCAGGACTTTCTCACCAAAGGAACTGGGCAGATGGAGAGCAGATTTCCACTCCATCTGACGAAGGAGCAGCGCTCCGAAAGCTAGTGGCGTTTGCTACCAAATAAACCTGTTGGACTTTAACCTGGTGTTGTTAGACTCCTTACCATTTCAAGATTTAGTCAGTTATGGTACCCACTGAGTCATTTGAGGATGGGCCTACATTCCAACACCCAGAGTTTATTTTGTGGCCTTGATGTCCTCTGTGCTTCTTCCAGTTAGTGTTCAACATGGCCAAGTACTGATTCATCAGCTGAGGGAGGATGGCATGTTTGACCTGCATGCCAGATTTCTTGGGGTCCAGAGTCAATGTTGGGAACACTGAGGGGCAGCATGGTGGCACAGTGGTTAGCATTGTTGCCTCACAACGCCAGGGACCCAGGTTCGATTCCAGCCTCAGGTGATTGTCTGTGCGGAGTTTGCACATTCTCCCCGTGTCTGTGTGGGTTTCCTCTGGGTGCTCCGGTTTCCTCCCACAAGTTTGAAGTTTATTTATTAGTGTCACAAGTAGGCTTACGTTAACACTGCAACAAAGTTACTGTGAAAACCCCCTAGTCACCACACTCCGGCACCTGTTCGGGTACACTGAGGGAGAATTTAGCATGGCCAATCCACCTAGCCAACACGTCTTTCGGACTAGGGAAGGAAACCGGAGCGCCCGGAGGAAACCCACAGAGACACGGGGAGAACGTGCAAACTCCGCACAGGCAGTGACCCAAGCCAGGAATCGAACCAGGTCCCTGGCGCTGTGAGGCAGCAGTGCTAACCACTGTGCCTCCGTGCCACGCCCAAACACGTGCAGGTTAGGTGGATTGGTCATGCTAAATTGCCCTTTAGTGTCAGAGGGATTAGTGGGGTAAATACATGGGGTTGTGGGGGTAGGGCCTGGGTGGGATTGTTTCGATGCAGGCTCAATGGGTCGAATGGCCTCCTTCTGCACTGAAGGGATTCTGTGATTCTCGGACAAGAATCTGTTGTCTGACCTTCACAGAAAGAAAATGAATTAAGTGAAAAGGGCTGCTCATCTGACCACTGGTTTACATAGGCTAGGCGCAGATTCCATTGAAATTTTGATGTGGCTTAATGGCGGATGTAAAGAATAAATTATTAATATTTCTGTGTTTTGTTATTCCATTTCTGCTGGCTATTCAGCTGCATTCATATTTGACATGACCTTTTTCTCATATGACTGGGTTCATCATTAATTCCCTTATTAAGCTGCTTGAAGTAAACTTCTTTCTGATATTTTCATTTAAGGAACAAATTATTTGAAATGTCTTCACTGCCTCATCTCATGTGCTTTTTTTTATTTCCTTTGCTTATCAGCATATTCCGTGCTTGCTTGGGTTGGTGTTGTGTTTGACTCATCTTTTTTGAGTCTTGTGTGTTTCCCGTTCTGATTACTATGTCTAAATACAAGAAAAAGGCTTAATTACCATCTGAATAGAGCGGGAGCTTGCAGAAGCATAGAATTTATTTCCAAATGAATTTGGCAGACTTGGTGCGCTACCTCGCCCTTTCCCTATTATTCTCTGCTTATCGGCTGGTAATTATTACGGAACATGGATAAACAACACTTAGTCTGCCATTGTTGTTGGCTTAATGCAGTGCATAGATTATAGATCCCTTTTATCATAATTGCTATGCTCCAAAGAAATAACCAAGACTCCAAGGTAGTTAGCAAAGTGTAATTGGGGGCGATATCCTGAGACAGAATTTCAATGGCCTGCTGATTAAGTATTCAGAAAAGGCAAAATGGGATTCAAGGCTTCTGGGCAGCAGGGGAAAAAAAAGGGAGTATCTCTGTTTTTGAGTCATAGAGGTTTACAGCACGGAAACAGCCCCTTCGGCCCAACTTGCCCATGCCGGCTGGTTTTTACTGTCAAGCTAGTCCCAATTGCCCATGTTTGGCCCACATCCCTCTATACCAATCTTATCCATGTAACTGTCTAAATGCTATCTAAAAGGCAACATTGTACCCGCCCCTACTACTACCTCTGGCTGCTCGTTCCAGACACTCACCACTCTCTGTGTGAAAAACTTGCCACTCCAGACCCTTTTGTATCTCTCCCCTCTCACCTTAAACCTACGCCCTCTAGTTTTAGATTCCCCTACCTTTCGGAAAAGATGTTGATAATCTACCTTATCTATGCCCCTCATTATTTTATAGACCTCTGTAAGTTCACACCCAAGCCTCCTACGCTCCAGGAAATAAGTCCCAGCCTATCCAGCCTCTCCTTGCAGCTCAAACCATCGTGGGTCTGTTCATGCGGACAAGATTCTATACATGTATGTGGCACATTATATTAATTCATGGTATATGTGTGTCATTGGCAAGGCCAACTCCATAAAAAAGGTGATGGAAAGCTGCCTCAGCAGTTTGCTAAACTATTTCATAGGGCAGTTAAGAGTCAACCACACTGATGTGCATCCGATGACGTGTAAATTCCCTAAAGGACATCAGGGAACAAGCTGAATTTTAAAACAATCCGATGGCTTCATTGTCACTCCTGACACTTTATACTTGCATCATTTAAGTAATTGAATTCAATGCACCATCTGCCATCATGGGATTAAACTCACAAATCTGGATTACAAATCCACTAACATAACAACTGTGTTACTTCGCACAGAAGTATTTCAAAACATGACAGAACTTCCACATTGAAGAGTTAATTCCCTCTCAGTACTCCTCCCAAACATCTCATAGTTGAAAAAAAAGACACATTTTATTTTTTTCCTCCAAGTTAAACAGATGTGAAGAAAGAAAGACAGGCTTACGTTTATATTGCACATTTCAGAATATTCCAACGTCCAGTTAAAACCACAAGCTGGAATCCTATTATAAAAGCCCTGAATAATTAGATATCAGGAAACATGAATACACTCTTGAACATAAGATCATAGAATCCCTCCAGTGCAGAAGGAAGCCATTTGGCCCATCGAGCCTGCATCAACAACAATCCCACCCAGGCCCTATCCCCGTAACTCCACGTACTTATGCTGCTAGTCCCCCTGATACTAAGGGGCAATTTAACATGATCAATCAACCTAATCTGCACATCGCTGAACTGTGGGAGGAAATCCACGCAGATACCGAGAGAACGAGCAAACTCCATACAGACAGTGACACGAGGCTGGGATTGAAGCCAGGTCCCTGGCGCTGTGAGGCAGCAGTGCCAACCATTGTGCCACCATGCCATCCCAAGATGCAAGACCATTGTAGCCAAGACAATATCTGAGGTAGACTCAAAACTTGTAACAGCCAGTAACAAAAATTGACTTCTGTACCACAAGCACTGTTGTCTTCTGTAATTAACTGGAGTTTCACCCCAGTGACAAGTCTGTTCCTCCAGATCATGAGAACATAAGAACATGAGAACTAGGAGCAGGAGTAGGCCATCTGGCCCCTTGAGCCTGCTCCGCCATTCAATAAGATCATGGCTGATCTTTTCGTGGACTGAGCTCCACTTACCTGCTCCACTTACTTAGGTTGTCAATCCATAAGACCATAAGACAAAGGAACAGAAGTAGGCCATACAGCCCATTGAGTCTATTCCACAATTCAGTGAGATCATAACTGATGCGATAGATGATCCTCAACCCAACTTCCGCACCTTATCCCATAACCCTTGATTCTCTTACTGATTTAGAATCATTAGCAATGTTTTAAAGTACCATCAAACTACTTGTGAAAGGTCAGACTGACATGTTGCATTCACAAGCACACCACCTTGAAGTCAATTTAGCCATGAAGTGACCAAGTTAACCTTCCCACAAATAGATGGTAAACATGAATGTGTGCGAGACTTGACTTACGTGCCTTCTGTAGAAGGACATTTTGAGGGATAGAGTGAGAAGGGGACGAGATGGATTCACCTATGAAAAAGAGAACTTTGTTGAGTTGAGTGGCTTTTTATATTTCTAGAATTTATCACATTGTGCACGATAAAGCATATTAAGCACATATGCTAGGTGCTGAAATGTAGCTATAGAAGATTAACTTTAACATTTTGCGTTTTGTAAGTGTATCGAGGCTTGAGATAATACATTTTTACTAATTGCCATGCGCAAATATACCAAACGAGGTATAGCATGTACCTGATACAAAGTAAATCACTTGCTCCATTGTTCCAACATTTGTTTTATCTTTAATCACGCCAAAAATGTCCTTTTTGTTATTTGTTCTGCATTTTATTGCTTAGTTTAAAATAACGCTAAAACCAGTTAAGTGCTTTCGAAATCACTGGAGGTTTATTGAGGCCTAAATTATGGAGTTGAATTAACATTAGCAGAGATGGTCATTAACCCAGGGTGCTGCATTGATTGTGCCATTTGCTTTGTGTATTAATATCTCCTCCCAGTTAGTTCTACCAATTATATCAATACTCTTTAGTCAATTCTGTTTGATTTCTGTTTTAATAGCAAACATTGACCTCTTTTCAGAAAAAAAGGGAATCCTGAGAGTACGGACCTTTGAATTAACACTGGGGTCCTCTTGAGAATTTTCACTAAAAGGATCATAATGCAGAGATTTTTTTTAAAGGGAGGCCTAATAGACAGGTTCCCGCTTTTAAAAGAGATTTCTAATGAGGAAACATTCTCCTTAAAAAGAGCTTGTGGTTTTCATTTGATGCTAACATTCCTGTACAGAATTACATTCAGTTTCTGTTTGAATTATAGAATCCCTGCAGCACAGAAGGAGGCCATTTGGCCCATCAAGTCTGCTCTGAATCTTCGACAGAGCATCTCACCCAGGGTCACCCCAACCTCCTGCCCGATACCCCATAAGCCCAGATAATTACCCTGCTAATCCCCCTAACCGACACATCTTGGGACACTAAGGGGCAATTTAGCATGGCCAATTCACCAAACCTGCACATTGATAAAGGCAATCTGAAATAAAAATGGAAAATGCTGGAAAATCTCAGCAGGTCTGACAGCATCTGTGGGCAGAGAATAGAACCAATGTTTTGAGTCAGGATGACCCCAGTGACATTTTCCAGAATTTTCTGTTTTTGTAACCTGTACATTTTTGGACTGTGGGCAGCACGGTGGCACAGTGGTTAGCACTGCTGTCTCACTGCGCTGGGGACCCGGGTTCGATTCCGGCCTCGGGTCACTGTCTGTGTGGAGTTTGCACATTCTCCCCGCGTCTGTGCGGGTTTCCTCCGGGTGCTCCGGTTTCCTCCCACACTCCAAATATGTGCGGGTTAGGTAGATTGGCCATGCTAAATTGACCCTTAGTGTCAGGGGGACTAGCTAGGATAAATACATGGGGTTATGGGGATCAGACCTGGGTGGGATTGTTGTCAGTGCAGGGTCGATGGGCCGAATGGCCTCGTCCTGCACTATAGAGTTTCTATGAAACCGGAGCACCCAGCGGAAACCCATGCAGACATGGGGAGAACATGCAACCTCCAGACAGATAGTCACCCAAGGCAGGAATTGAAACACGTCCCTGGGACTGTGAGGCAGCAGTGCTAACCACTGTGCCACCCTACTCTACTGTGCCACCTTGCTGCCCTCTGTATCACCATGTCCTAATATCTCCTGATCTCCTCAAAGTTAAATTTTGTCAGATAATACTCTGGTCAAGCACCCTGGAGCATTTTTACATTTTAAAGATGCCATGTGAATGCATGTTGCCATTGACTCACCATCTCTCTCTCTCTCTCTCTCGACCATGACTCCAAGCCTATTCCCCCAACAATGAATGTAGCATGACACTGTTTTGTTAAAGTAGGCAAAGTGAATTACTCAACAGATCATGGGAAATAAAAATAGAAAATGCTGGAAAATTGCAGCAGGTCAGGCAGCATCTGTGAGGAAGGAAACAGGGTTAACGTATTAACTCTGTGTGACTACTGTAGGGGCGGCTTGCTGATACAGTGGTTAGCACTGCTGCCTTACAACGCCAGGGAAACAGGTGCGATTCCATACTTGGGTGACTGTGTGGACTTTGCATGTTCTCCCTATGTCTGCATGGGTTTCCTCCAGGTGCTCCAGTTTCCTCCCACAGTCAAAAGATGTATGGGTTAGGTGGATTGGCCATGCTAAATTGCCCCTTAGTGTCAGGGGGACTAGCAGGGTAAATATGTGGCGTTATAGGGATAGGGACTGGGTGGAATTGTTATCCACCCAATTCCTTGAAAGGTGGAATGGCCTCCTTCTACACTATATTGATTCTATGATTTTTCTATGATTCTTCTGATCATGAGTCACAGTGACTCAAAATGTTGTTCGGAATTCCCCGGCTTTTCACGTCCTACTATTGCTGCAAGCAAGGATGGAGAGTTTGGCGCTCAGCCAAATCTCCTTTCATTGCAGAGGGACCAGAGAATCCCACTGGCGTGAACGACCAACGAATTCCGGCCATTAACACTGCTTCTGTCTCCACAGATGTTGCTCAACCTGCTGGGTTTACACAGCATTTTCTGCCTTTTGTTTCAGATTTCCAGCTTTTGCTTTTAGATCATGGGGAAATCTCAGCTGACCGTTGGCAGCTCTTCACATTGTCAACTGCAGCTGCAAACGAGCATTAGTGAGAATAGAATGAATATTAAAGAGCAGTTTTATAAAGGGTTGGTGAGTCACCCTACAAGATCAGAGCAAAATTTTAGTAGTAGTAGACATTGTGTATGTTCAAACTTAACCTGGTGACTAATGTGATGACTGTACAGAGTCTGAGGAGTTTGAATTATCAAGTAACTTTACAATCGTAAAGCAAGCAAGTGGACAGAGGACATCAGATGATTGAAATGTATGTATCGGGAGGGCACTGAACTCATTGCTTTATTCTTATTCTCATAGTGGTTTTATATTTGTTGGGAGCAGGGTTTCTCCCACAGATCTGTCATAATTTTGCAGTATCACTCCTCTAAAATCCTCCCTCTATTCCAGTTCTTTTGTGCATTCCAAGAACATATTTATTACCTTCAATTAATTCTTCCGTAGTCTATAACAGGTCCACTAATCAATTTAGAATCAAATACTTGATTCAGCTGCACCTTGATTGCTGCAGTTCCTCCCCGGAGACCAGTGTAATCTATTTCAATAGCAGTGAAGTTCTGGTTAACATCCTAAAAATTGTCTTTTTCCTTCTTGCTGTGTTGTTCACACTTCAGGAAGTTCTGGACAGTGCTTTCCAAAACTGTATGATCCAGTCCAACATTGGTCCTGAGATGTTCATTCATTTAAATTCATTTTTGGGGAAAAACGTCATCTTCGGTTTTTCTTCAAAATTAGTTTACAACAGCGTGCCTGACTAGTGACATTTGTTCATTTATTTATTAGTGTCACAAGTAGGCTTACGTTCACACAGCAATGAAGTTACTGTGAAAATCCCCCAGTCGCCACACTCTGGCACTTTGTCTCCACAAGGACTATGCGGTGGTCTGTCCTACCAATACTGCCAATTTAAAGTTTATTTATTAGTGTCACAAGTAGGCTTACATTAACACTGCAATGAAGTTACTGTGAAAATCCCTTAGTCGCCACACTCCGGCGCCTGGTCGGGTGCACTAAGAGAGAATTTAGCATGGCCAATGCACCTAACCAGCGTGTTTTTCGGACTGTGTGAGGAAACCGGAGCACCGGGGCGGCATGGTGGCACAGTGGTTAGCACTGCTGCCTCATAGTGCCAGGGACCCAGGTTTGATTCCCTGCTTGGGTCACTGTCTGTGTGGAGTTTGCATGTTCTCCCCATGTCGGCGTGGGTTTTCTCCAGGTGCTCCAGTTTCCTCCCACAGTCCAAAGATGTGCGGGTCAGGCGGATTGGCCATGCTAAATTGCCCCTCAGTGTCAGGGGGACTAGCTGGGGTAAATGCATGGGGTTATGGGGATAGGGCCTGGGTGGGATTATGGTCAATGCAGACTTGATGGGCCGAATGCATTGTAGGATTCTATGATTCTATAATCTATGATTCACCCAGAGGAAACCCACGCAGACACGGGAAGAACGTGCAAACTCCACACAGACAGTGACCCAAGCCGGGAATCAAACCCAGGTCCCTGGCACTGTGAGA
Organism: Mustelus asterias; assembly: GCF_964213995.1. Classification (NCBI taxonomy): domain Eukaryota; kingdom Metazoa; phylum Chordata; class Chondrichthyes; order Carcharhiniformes; family Triakidae; genus Mustelus; species Mustelus asterias. The sequence continues at coordinate 20,710,199 of NC_135816.1, forward strand.
ATGCAGTGCTAACCACTGTGCCGCCGTGCCAGCCGCCTATGTGTCATCATTGTCACATTGTAATTCTCTCTGTGAGTAAGGGCCCGTCCCCTTTAACACTCTCGACAGTTCAGATTCTGAACATTGATTATTCCTAACAAGGTGACAGCAGTTAAACTGATTTTTCATACAACTGTATCAATAAAGTGCTTTCCATTTACTTCCACTCTTTGAATGTCTGTAACTTGAAGTCTGGAAGTCTAAATGGTTATTAAAAGGATTTCTAACAGATTTAATCAACGTTGGAGTTATGTTATTCATTAGAAGCTGTGATTTGATTTTTATAGACCTGCTGTCAGTGCTTGGGTTCCCAAATCAGTCATAGGAATTCTGCCTCGGTTTTTAGCCATTGAGCAACTATCACATATTTAGAGATTTAGCAACAAGGAGATAGTGTGAGACCTCTTACTTAGAGTGGTCGGACTTTCTAAATGACCAATGCATTCAATGATACTGGAGGCCCAAATTTTTGTCTCCCATTGGAGGTGTGAATTGAATCAAGCAATGTTAAATTCAGCTGGAAAAACAATTTTCCCCATTAAGTTAAATTATTAGTCACAAGTAAGGCTTACGTTAACACTGTAATGAAGTTACTGTGAAATTCCCCTTGTCGCCACACTCCGGCATCTGTTCGGGTCAATGCCCATCTTTCAGGTTGTGGGAGGAAACTGGAGCACCCGGAGGAAACCCACGTAGACACGAGGAGAACGTGCAAACTCCTCACAGACAGTGACCCAAGCCGGGAACTGAACCCGGGTCCCTAGCGCTGTGAGGGATCAGTGCTAACCACTGTGCCACCGTGCCGCCTCGACTCATCTTCCTGACCCATGCTATTTGCACATATATTTTCACAAGTCAGGAAGGTATTATATGTAAAATACACACATACCTCTTTCGAGTGTCAGAACCACAGGAAATTTTTAATTCCTTCCATGCAGATTTCATGCGTTGCTGTAGGTTTTGGAAAATCTAAAACAGCGCATCTCTTTCGAGAGTTTGTGACCACTGGGGGAAGCTAGCTGAGGAGCCCAGAAAATTCTTAAAGGGTGGTGTAAAACAATTTAACACCTTCAAATTTCACTTTTAGATGTTGTATTGTAATATAGATGTGTTTTTAATGCAGAGATTCACCATAAGGCTCTGTCCTGCAATGTAACATTGACCACAATTTTGTAAATGTTAACATGTATTACAATGCTTTTTTTTCCATTGGATAAACTGCCATAATACATTTGCAAATATAGAACATTGCTTGGTAAATTGTCTTGTCATGTTTGGTACTGAGAATTAAATGTCAAGACAGCTCTGACTGTGATTAAAAATCCCCTGCTTTTGAATAGGAAAACATGTCTGAGTACCTGCTTTTAAATGAAAAATCTACCTATTCATTCAATTTCAGCCTTTTGCAGTTGCAATAATGCCTTGATAGCTGTGGCCATTATGAATGTTTGGCTGTGTTCCAAAGAAAATGAATATTTAGTTATGTTGAGACACCTGTTCAGCAGTATGACTGACAGTATTACAAGACTGTATTAGCATATGCAGCCTGTGATGTGGTTTCAGAGTATGTGATGATCTATTTGTACAACATAACCATTTAAAGGATAAAGATTTTATTCAATTGATATGTTTTTTTGCAGTATTAATGAAACATTTTTTATTGATTTGATTTGATTTATTATTGTCACATGTATTAACTTACAGTGAAAAGTATTGTTTCTTGTGTGCTATACAGACAAAACATACCATTCATAGAGAAGGAAATGAGAGAGTGCAGAATGTAGTGTTACAGTCATAGATAGGGTGTAGAGAAAGATCAACTTAATGCAAGGTAAGTCCATTCAAAAGTCTGACAGCAGCAGGGAAGAAGCTGTTCTTGAGTCAATTGGTACGTGACCTCAGACTTTTGTATCTTTTTCCCGAAGGAAGAAGGTGGAAGAGAGAATGTCCAGGGTATGTGGGGTCTTTAATTATGCTGGCTCCTTTGCCGAGACAGCGGGAAGTGTAGACAGAGTCAATGGATGGGAGGCTGGTTTGTGTGATGGATTGGGCTACATTCACGACCTTTTGTAGTTCCTTGCGGTCTTGGGCAGAGCAGGAGCCATACCAAGCTGTGATACAACCAGAAAGAATGCTTTCTATGGGGCATCTGTAAACGTTGATGAGAGTCGTAGCTGACATGCCAAATTTCCTTTGTCTTCTGAGAAAGGAGAGGCATTGGTGGGCTTTCTTAACTATAGTGTCGGCATGAGGGGACCAGGACAGGTTGTTGGTGATCTGGATACCTAAAAACTTGAAGCTCTCGACCCTTTCTACTTTGTCCCCATTGATGTAGACAGGGGCATGTCCCCCTTTACGCTTCCTGAAGGTCGATGACAATTAGTCGATTCATTGTCACAGGTTTATTTTTTTAAAACCTGCACTTAAAACAATTGCCATAGGATTGGGATAGAGGGATATGGTCCCGGGAAGGGTAGGGGTTTTAGTTCATATGGGTAGCATGGTCAGTGCAGGCTTGGAGGGCTGAAGGGCCTGTTCCTGTGCTGTAATTGTCTTTGTTCTTTCTTTGTTCTTTGATATTGCAAGTTGTTTGGCTCTGGGGATTCTCTTCCCCAGGGACCAGTGGCTGCTGGTTCATTGAATATCTTCAAGGCTGAGTTAGATAGATTTTTGATCAACAAAGGAGTAAAGTATTATGGTGGATGGACAGGAAGATGGGGTTGAAACCACAAGCATATCAGCTAGGATCTTATCAAATGGTGGAGCAGGCTTAAGACACCAATGTCCTACCCCTGATCCTAATTCTTGTGTCCTTGTGTGCATCGTCCCTGAAGACTGAACATAGTGGATACTGGGTGAGTAGCCATGGAGGATACATGAAGGCACAATTGTACAAGGTGGGATCTGAGGGGCAAGGAGGACATGGATGATTTGAGTGGGTATGGGGTAGCATGGGACATCTGTGGAACCATGGATATGACATGAGGGCTGTGGGAGGGGTATGAGGAGGTGAAGTGTGATGTGTAGAGGGCCGTTAAATGATGTTGAAAGCTGGGTTGCTGTGTTGGAGAACAGAGGCAGGCATTCTAATCAGCCACTTCCACATCCACACTCTTCCCACACTTCATCAAGGCTTGCCAGTTGCACTGTGAACTGGAACCCAGTGTGAAGAAACAAAAATCCCATTGAAGTCAGGCTTAGGATGGATGTACAGCTCAGAACCTACATTAGTGCATTAGTCATGTTTTCCAGAAGCTACTCATAAATGTGGGCCAAAATAAACAAGAGGGTGAAAGGTTATCAGCGATAACCTACCTCAGTAATGCCTGTTTCTTCCAGTGGGACTGCTGTCTTTCCAATGCTGCTACACCTCTGACTACTGCAGCCACATTGGGAAGCCTGCCAATCATCCTTAATTAGATGATGAATGGAGAGAACTTGGCAGCCTTCCACCTGTCAGTGTACCACTGATCCATTCAGTTTTGGGACCCAGCAATGATGCCGACAGCTCAAATGTTTCCAAAAGCATAAGATTCCTGTCTTGAATGTTGAAACAAGGGCAGCACAGAGTGGTTCGCACTGCTGCCTCACAGCGCCAGGGATCCGGGTTTGATTCCCGGTTTGGGTCACTGTCTGTGTGGAGTGCGCACATTCTCCCCATGCCTGTGTGGGTTTCTTCCGGGTGCTCCAGTTTGCTCCCAAATATGTGCGGGTTAGGTTGATTGGCCATGGTAAATTGCCCCTGAGTGTCAGAGAGGCGAGCAGGGTAAATACGTGGGGCTACAGGGATAGGGACTGTGTAGGGTTGTGGTCGGTGCAGACTCAATGAGCTGAATGGCCTCCTTCTGCATGTAGGGATTCTATGATTGTATAAGTTGCAGCTTGATGAGATATGCTATGTCACCCCTTGAATTGCGACTGCTAATATAACACAGGACAGAGTTAATAGGAGCTGGGTCCACATTGGAACAAAACATGGCCAATTTACTTTCAGAGCGGTGCCTATTGCCTTTTTTGTCGGGTGACATCCTTTCCCAATAAATAGTGGAAAGAACAAAAAAAGTGCATTTATTTCGCACAGTTCTTGTTCTCATTCAGTTCTCTCATGGCCAATTAATTAGTATTGAAGGGTGGTCACCGATGTTATCAGTGACAACAAGATCATTTTCCTCATCTGTGGTGGGGGAGCTTCAGTTGCACAGCAGAAGGGAACAACGATACCCAACTTCACTGCAAGTTTTTGATTTGCATTGGGTCAAAGGCAGAGGCCAACAAGACCTCCCTTGGTGTTGCGCACTGTTCCTGGTGGTATGAGCGTCATCCTGTTGAGAATTTATGGCTGACTTTGCAGCTAAAATCAGCATGGACCTGCTAATGTCAATATGGTGACAATGTTTCTATCGAGGACACCATGTGAGAGCGGCCATCCAAATGGAACATTCCACTTAATCTTCTCTGCCCACGAGCGCAGTTGTTAAACACAATAATAGGTCTCTTTCTTCAACAGAAAAGTGTAATGTCATTTACGAATTTAATGAGTTTTGAATAATGTTTTACTGGATGATTAAGATCACAAGTTAATGCTGGCATTTTAATTGCTTGAAATCATTATCATAGTAATGGAATGATTGTTATCTTTGGAATTTAGCCCTTTTTGAATAAACTCCTCACTGCCCATTTGAGATTCTTCAGCTCAACCTCTGACTTTGGTTGGATAATTAGTTCATCTGAAGGAACATGTATATTGACTTATCTTTTGGATTATTCTGAATATTGTAGGTGCCAATATATTCTGAATTGTTACCTTCTAAATTGTTGCTATGATATGATTAATTGAGGAGGAGAGTCAATATTGAAAATCTATAAATTATCAGCACATTTTCATCAGCTTTTAAGATTGTGATCACGATGAAAGATGGTGTAGCAATTTTTTTGTTTAATTCAGTTTCCCTATTCATTAACAAAAAGAAAGTAAAGTAAGGATCTTTACATAAATTCATCTCCAATTAATGTTTGTAGCGCTAAAGAGAAAGGTCTTCTCTGTTAACTATTCATTATTCGTGACTGAGGGATATTTCTGAGCTTCATTTGTGGACCTCACACGCAGACATTCCCTCTGATATTACTCACATTCAAAATATCATGAAGTGGAGGTTATCATCGCAAACAAGCCAAAGCTTTGTTAATTAGAGCAGAAATGAGAAACTGTTTGAAACTTTTATTGCCTCAAGGGAAAGTTTTCCCTTTGGCACTGGTGTGAATAATTCTTACACTAAAATCATTCTGCTTTAGTCAGTATCTTTTTGTTGCATGGACTCCTGGAATGTATTTCATGGTGGCTTGCGGTGGAATAGTCTGCATGACCTTTGTAAAGGGTTATGCATCTCACCATTATCCTGAGGAATTGTGTAACGGGGGGGCGATTCTCCCAAAAGTGCTGAATTGGTGAGAAAACTGGTCCAGATCACGACTGTTTTTTCAGTTCAATTTCAGACCTGAATCTCCCCACTCTGTGCTCTGCAGAGGTCACAATCGTGAATCTCATTAAAAGCCTAGGGGGCGGGGCCTATTCGTGCCGGAGTCTGACAGTTTTGGAACTCTGCGCATGCACAGTGGTCCCAATCTGTCAATCGCTGCCCAGCCGGGACCTTCGCACTGCTGCCGCCCCCCCAGCTCCCCCCCCCCCCATGGCCCGATCGCGGCCCACATAAGCATTCCCAGGCCAGCCCTGACCCCCGCCTCCCCACCCCCATCCTAAAACGCCCCGATCTCCACACCCCCCCACCCCCAGCAATGGCGATCCCCCCATGGCAGACGCCCACCCCCCTGCTGACCCCCCCATGGGAGGCAGACCACCCCCCCCAGGAGGCAGACCCCCACCCCGGCAGACCACCCCCTCCTGTGTGCCCCGATCGTTGGCCTCCCTCCAGCCCCGACCGATCCCAATGCAGAGTGACCCCCCACCCCCAATGATCACCCCTAGGCCCGCACACAATAGTCCCTGACCCCTTGACCCTGCCCACAATAGGACCCATCCCTTGGTCCCACCCCTTGGCCCCTACCCTTGCCTCGTTGGTCCCATCCCTTGCCCCCCTTGACCCCACCCCTTGCTCCCAGGACCGTCTCCTTGGCACTGCCTGATGCCCAATGGGCAGTGCCAAGGTGCCCCCTGGGCATGAGCATTTTGCCCCTTGGGCAGTGCCAGGTGGCACAGGCTGACATTGCTAGGATGCCCATGTCCAGGGGGCACCAACCCCCCCCCCCCCCCACTGCCCGACCCTCTGGGGGGCCTCGATTGCCCCCTCTTTCATTCCAGTGGGGTCTTCTGCTAGTTCCCTGCAAGTGAGGAGCTACTCTAAACCCCGTAAGCCAGCATAATCAAGGACCCCACACCCCCCTGGACATACTCTTTTCCACCTCCTTCCATCGGGAAAAAGATACAAAAGTCTGAGAACACAGCCGGAATTCTCTGGTTGTTCAGGCCGGTGGGAATTATCTGGCCCAGCTCGCAGCTCAGGCCCACCCGTGGGTTTCCCTCTGGCATGGGGTGATGTCAATGACCACCTCCCACTGGCAGGAAACACACGGCTGGGAGGCCGGAGAATCTGGCCCGACTTACCAACTGGCTCAAGAACAGCTTCTTCCCTGCTGCCATCGGACTTTTGAAAGGACCTTCCATATATTAAGCTGATCTTTCTCTGCACCCTAGCTATGACTATAACACTATATCTTGCACCCTCTCCTTTCCTTCTCCCCTATGTACTCTATGAACGGTATGTTTGTCTGAATGGCACGCAAGAAACAATACTTTTCACTGTATTGCAATACATGTGACAATAATAAATCAAATCAAATGTGGAGAGACTGGAGAAGTTTAGATTGTTCTGCTTAAAGCGGGGAAGGTTAAGTTGGTGGTGCGGGGAGGTGGGTTCACTAAAGATGCAAAACAAAATTAGTTTCCATAATGAGTAACTGAGAAGCTGTTTTAATTGTTAAGAAGGTCAACTGTTGCAAAATAACCAGAAGGAAGGTAAGATGAAATATTTTCTTGTAGCAAGTAGTCATGATCTGGAATGTACTGCCTGCTAGAGTGGTGAAAGCGGAATTAATGATAACTTTCACAAAGCAATTAGATAATTCCATGAACAGGAAAATATTGCAGGGTTATAAGGAAGAACAAGGAGGTGTGACTTATTCATTGGTTTCCAAAGGGCCAGCATGCGTACATTGGGCCATTTGGCTTCCTTCTGTGCTGTATGACTCTGAATGGGAGCATCACAATAATTCTGCCTAAATATTTAGCTCGCTTTATTAAGAATATATGTCTTTTGTCAAGCACACCCAACAAATGATCAGGAGGTTCAACCTTTTCCTTGCAATAATTGATTCCGTGTTTTTAATTTCAAGCGAAAGGAAATGTAATCTGTTTAATACAACCCTAATGTGCCAAGTTATATGGAAAACAATCGTGTGTAATCTGGAGTGTAAATCCAGCAGAATGTGCAGCCTGGGCAAAATGGTCTTCACTTAGTGGTGATTTACAACGAAAAGTATTAAGTTAGCCTGAATGAATAGATAAAGGTAGAAAAATGGCTTGGGATTTTCACTTTTTAATGCTTTGGCAGAACGAGCCCTTATCAGGAGTTCAGCAAAGTGGAATTGCCTGTATTCCAACAAGTCTGATAGAAATCTTCAGACTGTAATGATTCCACTGTTAGGCATAGTCTGCACTCCGGGCCTGCAGAATAATAGAAGCAGCTGGCAGTTTTTTTCCCTCAGTGTGTGTATTCTCCTCCTGCCCAGTGGAACTGCAGTGAACTGTTACACACATCAAAACACAAATAAACCTTTTTTATTCCCAGCCCGGCGGATAAAAGAGATTTAGATACTTGCAAAGATGACTGTAGCTCTTCCACCAGGTCAGCTTTGCAAGTCCCTCTCTTGTCCTTTCCGCATTGTCCTCCTGCACCCGATCACGCACACATTCAGGATCCAGCGGGTGTAGATGGCTGTTCGCTACAAGATCATAATGCATTTGGAGTGCCAGTTTCAAGTATGTAAGGAAAAGCCTCCACAATAGAAGATTTAATCCCAAAACCTCCTGACTGAATGATGGGAGGGCTACCATGCACTGTGCCAAAGCTGACACTCATTCACTGACATGAGTTGCAACTTATCATAGAATCCCTACAGTGCAGAAGGAGGCCATTCGGCCCATTGAGTGCACTGACTTTTGCTTTTAATTTTTCAGTAATTTTAATTAAGTTTATGCACCTTTCTAACCATTATGCGCTGTTTTTACTTTAAAAAGAACCACTACTTATCCATTTATATTAATACAAACCTGAGCAAAGTGGCCATTCAGCTCGTGCTAATGGTAGCATCACAATGAAGTTGATCTATTAAGAACAAAGAACAAAGAACAGTACAGCACAGGAAACAGGCCCTTCGGCCCTCCAAGCCTGTGCTGCTCCTTGATCCAACTAGACCATTCGTTTATATCCCTCCATTCCCAGGCTGCTCATGTGACTATCCAGGTAAGTCTTAAACGATGTCAGCGTGTCTGCCTCCACCACCCTACTTGGCAGCGAATTCCAGGCCCCCACCACTCTCTGTGTAAAAAACGTCCCTCTGATATCTGAGTTATACCTCGCCCCTCTCACCTTGAGCCCGTGGCCCCTCATGATCGTCACCTCCGACCTGGGAAAAAGCTTCCCACTGTTCACCCTATCTATACCCTTCATAATTTTGTACACCTCTATTAGGTCTCCCCTCATTACCCGTCTTTCCAGGGAGAACAAGCCCAGTTTACCCAATCTCTCCTCATAGCTAAGACCCTCCATACCAGGCAACATCTTGGTAAACCTTCTCTGCACTCCCTCTAAAGCCTCCACGTCATTCTGGCAGTGCGGCGACCAGAACTGGACGCAGTACTCCAAATGTGGCCTAACCAGCGTTCTATACAGCTGCAACATCAGACTCCAGCTTTTATACTCTATACCCCGTCCTATAAAGGCAAGCATACCATATGCCTTCTTCATCACCTTCTCACTTGTGCTGCCACCTTCAAGGATTTGTGGACTTGCACACCTTGGTCCCTCTGTGTTTCTATACTCTTGATGGCTCTGCCATTTATTGTATAACTCCCCCCTACATTAGTTCTTCCAAAATGCATCACTTCACATTTATCTGGATTAAATTCCATCTGCCATTTCTCCGCCCAATTTTCCAGCCTATCTATATCCTGCTGTATTGTCCGACAATGTTCATCGCTTTCGCAAGTCCAGCCATCTTCATGTCATCCGCAAACTTGCTGATAACACCAGTTACACCTTCTTCCAAATCATTTATATATATATCACAAATAGCAGAGGTCCCAGTACAGAACCCTGCGGAACTCCACTGGTCATGATGTGGAGATGCCGGCTGGACCTAACGTACGCCTCTCTTTTCATTTTGATCAGATCCTCAATTTCCCTGGTTATCCACGGCTCTCGAATCCTACCTTTCCTATCCTTCCTTTTTACAGGCACATGCCTGTCCTGCAGCCTTATCAACTGTTCCTTAAAAGACTCCCACATGTCAGACGTGGACTTACCCCCGAACAGCCTCTCCCAATCAACGGCCACCAATTCCTGCCTAATTCAGCTATAGTTAGCCTTCCCCCAATTTAGCACCCTACCCTTAGGACAACACTCATCCTTGTCCATTACAATCCTAAAGTTAACAGAGTTGAATTCACTATTTGCCACATGTTCCCCTACTGAAACTTTGACGACCTGATCGGGCTCATTTCCCAGAACTAGATCCAGTATAGCCCCCTCTCTAGTTGGGCTATCTACATACTGTTCCAAAGAACCTTCCAGTACGCATTTTACAAATTCCTCCCCGTCTAGACCCCCAGCCCTAAGCACTTTCCAGTCTATACCAGGGAAATTGAAGTCTCCCGCTACAACAACCCTATTTTTTCTGCACATATCCAGAATCTCCTGACATATCCGTTCCTCCACTTCCTGTGGGCTGTTGGGTGGCCTGTAGTATACCCTCAGCATAGTGATTGCGCCTTTCCTGTTTCTGATCTCCACCCACAGCGACTCATTACATGACCCCTCTAAATTGTCCACCCTCTGCACCGCTGTAATATGCTCCCTAACTAATACCGCTACTCCCCCACCTTTTTTAGCCCCTCCTCTGTCTCGCCTAAAACACTTGTACCCCGGAATATTCAGCTGCCAGTCCTGTCCTTTTAACCATGTCTCTGTCACCGCAACCACATCAAAATTCCGCGTAAGCATTATGGCCTTAAATTTGTCTGTCTTACCCGTTGCGCTCCTCGCATTGAAGCAGATATACTCCAGACCTGTAGGTCCACTCAGGTCATCCTGCTCCAGAATGCTTTTCTTCTTAGCTAGCCTTGCTCTGGCCCCAGCCTCAGTACTTACTGACCTACTGTTTTGATCCCCACCCCCCTGCCACACTAGTTTAAACCCTGCCGAAACACTCTAGCAAAACTCCCAGCCAGAATATTTGTGCCCTTCCAGTTAAGGTGTAACCCATCCTTTCCATACAGGTGCCATCCTCTCTTGAAGACTACCCAATGATCTATGAATTTGAAATCCTCCCTCTTGCACCAGTCCTTTAGCCACATGTTCAATTGTAGAATCTCCCTGTTCCTGGCCTCACTAGCACTAGGCACTGGGAGCAGTCCAGAGATTGCTACCCTCGAGGCCTTATTTTTTAGCCTAGCACCCATCTCCCTGAATTGCTCTCATATGACCCCCCTGCTCTTTCTACCTACGTCATTTTCACCAATGTGTACAATTACATCTGCTTGATTACCTTCCCTTTTTAATATGCTTCCTACCCTCTCGGAGACAACCAGTACCCCGGCACCAGGGAGGCAGACTACTATCCTGGAGTCTCATTCGCGCCCTCAGAACCGCCTGTCCGTGCCTCTAACCATTGCATCCCCCACCACTATTTCTCTCCTAATCCCCTTCTTTCCCTTCTGGTCCTCTGAGCCTGTCTCTGTGCAGGCGATCTGGTCCTCGTAATTGTAATCTCATTTTCTGTTTCCTCCCCTATATTCAGTAACTGTATCCCAATTCCTGATTGGCTCAGGGTGGGATATTCTGCCCCTTTCAGCAGGACCGGAGGATCCCACCAGCTGGGAGGGCTGGAAAATCCTGTCCTCAGTGTTGATAGCGAACTGTGATAATGCGTTTAATACTGGAATGACCTTCTGCCTGAAAGATCCCATTTCTTTATAAAAATCTAGTGCTTAGAACCAGAGAATCTTTACAATGCAGAAGGAGGTCATTTGGCCCATCAAGTCTGCACCGCTTCTCCAAAAGAGCATCCCACCCAGGCCCTATGCCTGTAACCCCGCACATTTAGCATGGCTAATCCACATAGCCTACAAAGCTTGGGACACTAAGGGACAATTTAGCATAGCCAATCCACCTAACCTGCGCATCTTTGGACTGTGGGAGGAAACTGGAGCAACCGGAGGAACCCCATGCAGACATGGAGAGAATGTGCAAATTCCATACGGACAGCACACCAGAGGCCGTAATTGAACACGGATCCCTGGCTCTATGAGGCAGCATGAGCACTTATCTTCTGTCACAGCCTTTTTGGATAGCATCTTACCAAATTCCATTTGAAATTTTCTGAAGAATCTTCAATTCTTTGTATAATTCTGGTGAGTTTTCGCTGTATCCGGTTGTTGGAGAGAAAATCCTAGTAGGATAGAGAAATTTCAAATAATCAGGGACTTAAGTCAGTAATAAAATACTAGCAATAAGTGAAATGACCTCAGATCAGACTCAGCCTAATAGGGGAACTGTCTACATGAACATAGCAAGAAATTTAAATAAGTATTAGATTTGGACAAGTATTTCTGATTTAAACATGTATTTTGGTATTTTAAAATTTATTAACTGTATTTTTAAAATGTAACTGTACACTTTAGCCAAAGGCAGGCTGCTGTGAGGGATGCTGGGAAGGAGCCTTCGTAGACAGAACCACATTCTTTGGAAACAATGAAACCACAGAATGTGCAAGTTCTTATCAGTGAAAGTTGCTAGTAGTAAGGTTCTCAGGGCTACTTATGAATAGGGTTTCTCACACTATCCAGATAAGACAGGTCTCTGCTCAGATATGAGAATGCACACCTGTCTGGTTTGGCCAGTGACATTGCAGGAGTTGGTGGGACCCTTAACATTGACCTTTGTAGCTAAACTTCAGGGATTACAACAGAGGAAGAAGCATCAACAATAGGGGGAGGAAGCATTCAATTCGACGGACCAATGAAATCCCATGATGTCAGGGGATAAAATGCAATTGGCTAAAATATGTGGCAAATGTTATTAATGATTGATTTATATTGAAAATAATTTGATCATAACTAATGAAAGGTGGGAGAATTTGATATGAAAAATGTATAATTGATCGATCTGTGCATTGTAACCTCAGAGTTATATTGGAAAACTCAGAGCCTTCTCTTTAGAGAGGCATTGGACTGCCCAGTGTTATCCCTCCCATTGATCGTTGGTTAATTAAGGTACGTCCTTAAACCGGGACACTGGTTTTCATGAGTCTTTGTTTTGGCAGAAGTTTTGGCGATACCTAGCCTCCAGAAAACCCCGCAACACCAGTCAAATGGCTTTCCTTTCTTTTCCAAATCTTTCATCCATTTCTCCTAAATAACCACATTTAATTTCCAATATATTGGGCAAGATTTTACGGCCTTGCTCATCCCGAAACTGTAAAATTCTGCCCGAGGTCATTGGGCCTTTCCATTGTCCGCCTGTAATAAGTCCTCAGAGGCAGAAGTCCCTTCACCAAAATTCCTTTATTTACAAGTCTGACAACTGTATACAGAGTGCTTTCAGTGAACAGTCTACACCAGGAGTGCCAGAGGTACTGATACTCCTGGTTAAATACAAAGCAAGAGTCTCCCTGATTGGCTCATCAATTTGGCCCTTAATTAGGAGTTCATTTTCTAACAGGCCCACCTCAATTACCTGATTAAAGTCGTTACATCGCCCCTCACTCGCTCCGATTTCTGTGGCGGGTGGGGTGGCAAAATTCCGGCCATTGCCTTTCCTCAAAGTGTTGAAATAAAGACTCATTGTACTGTCTCTAACTGTAATGATTAATAATGTAATGTATTAGAGTCTTCCCTCCAAGTTAGAATGATGGGGGAAAATATGGTAATCTGTTGAAGTGGATTAAGAATTGGCTGAATGATCATAAACCCAAAATGATTTTCAATAGACCTGGATCTGCTTGGAGATCAGTTATCGGTAATATCCCACAGGGATAGGTGTTAGGAACTTTGCTACTTATTATTTTCATCAGTGATCCAGATTTAAATGTTGGGGAAATAATTATTAGTTTGCAGATGATGCCAAGATATGTCAGAAAGTTAGAGGATACTCAACTTTTACTAGCGGATCTAGATATGTTGAAGATTTAAATTGTGTTTGGCAAATTATATTTAACTTAGAAAAAGGTGGATAGTAATCAAATGGTCAGATGAAGCTGACCACACCTACACCCTACAGGGAAAATAATTAAAAGCAACAGAGAAGGAAAGAGATCTGGAATACTTACAACAAAGAAAGAGGCAATTCCACCCATCGAGTCTGCACACACTCTCTGACAGAGTATCTTACCCAGGCCCTCTCCTCCACCCTATCCCCGTAACCCTGTACGTTTCCCATACCTAATCCATCTAACCGAGACATCTTAGGACATTAAAGGACAATTTAGCATGGTCAATCCACCTAACCTGTACATATTTGGAATTTTGGATGAAACCGGAGCACCCGGAAGAAACCCATGCAGACACGGGGAGAACATGCAAACTCCACATAGACAGTGACCCGAGGCCGGAAGTGAACCAGGGTCCCTGGCATTGTGAGACAGCAGTGCTAACCACTGTGCCACCGTGCTGCCCTAAATCTGGGTCACTTTGGTGCATCATTTTCAAAATATTTCTGACTTTTTAATTATTTATTCATTCATAGGATGTGGACATCATTAGCTAGGCCAGCATTTATTGCCCATTTGTAATTGCCCTTGAGAAGGTGATGGTGAGCTGCCTTCTTGAACTGCTGCATTCCATGTAGTGTAGGTACACCCACTGTACTGTTAGGCAGCGAGTTCCAAAATCTTGGCCCAGAAACAATTAAGGAAAGGCAATACGGTTCCAAATAAAGATTATGGGTGGCATTTTCTGGCTGTGCTCTTCCCAAGACTGGAAAATCCCATCCAAGGTCAACGGACCTTGTATGGTCCCCACCCCTCCCTCCCGGCACCCCGCAATCATTCCCATGGCGGGTGGGATGGGAAAATTCCACCCTATGTGTAGTTTTTAGGGGAACATGGGTGGTGTTCCTATGCATCCGCTGCCCATGCCCTTCTTGGTGGTAACTTAGAAGGTGCTGCCAAAGCAGCCTTGGTGAGTTCCTGCAGTGCATCTTGCAGGTGGTAAACACTGCTGCCACTGCTTCAGTGGTTGTGGGAGTGAATGTTGAAGATGGTGAGTGGGATGCCAATCAAGCGGAGCTGCTTTGTTCTGGATGATGTTGAGCTTCTTGAGTGTTGTTGGAGCTACATTCATCCAGACAAGTGGAGAGTATTCCATCGCACTCCTGACTGTGTTTTGTAGACGGTGGACTGGCTTTGGGGAGGTAGAGTTACTCTCTGCCGGATTCCTGGCCTCTGACTCACTCTTGCGGCCACGTATTTATATGGCTAATCCGGTGAGTATTGCCGGTGCCATGAAGCCATAGGAAAAGCAAATATATTCTCGGGTGTAATAAAAACAGAAAGTACTGTAAATACTCAGCAGCTTTGGCAGCATTTGTGGAGAGAAAAGAGAGTTAACTTTCAGATCGATGACCTATTTGGATGGAAACATGAACCATTTTATTTCAGTTTTCCAGCATTCACAGTTCTCTGCGTGTCAATGAGGTTCCAGGGTGTGTAAATATATTTTGGATGCAGATGGTGAAGTGAGAAACCAGATGCCAATTTATTTGCAGAATATTTGCTCTAACTTTACACATGTCTGCCGCCTCCCTAACTGAGTGTCCCAGCAGTCTTGAGTAAACTAAAACAAATGGCCAGATTAACTTATTAAAAACATCTTAAAGGGGGACTACAACTAAAACAAAAACTACAGAGGAGGTTTATCAAATTAAAATATGTCCGGGCGGATCATGTACTCTGGCCGCTGCAGAATCGTTATACCATTTTGAGTAAAAATCAAATTAACAAATTGACTCATACACAATGAACAAATTGACTGCTCCTTAAAGAGACACTGTAACAAAAAACAAATATTTAAGAGCAACATATCAAATTTAAATTAAAATAATATTATGTGGGGAGAAAATGCACTGTTTAGGGGCAGACAGTGGCGTGGTAGTTAAATCATGGGGCTAGTAATCCAGAAACTCTGGCTAATGCTTTGGGGACTTGGGTTCAAATCCCACCAAGGCAGTTGGTGGAATTTAAATTCAATTAATGAAATCTGGAATTGAAATCTTGGTGGAATTTTCCCGTCCCACCTACCACGGGAATCACAGCAGGTGGGACGGGACCATACAAAGGCCTGTTGACGTTGAGGGGCGGCACGGTAGCACAGCGGTTAGCACTGCTGCTTCACAGCTCCAAGGACCTGGGTTCGATTCCCGGCTTGGGTCACTGTCTGTGTGGAGTTTGCACGTTCTCCTCGTGTCTGCGTGGGTTTCCTCCGGGTGCTCCGGTTTCCTCCCACAGTCCAAAGATGTGCGGGTTAGGTTGATTGACCATGCTAAAATTGCCCCTTAGTGTCCTGAGATGCGTAGGTTAGAGGGATTAGTGGGTAAAATATGTAGGGATATGGGAGTAGGGCCTGGGTGGGATTGTGGTTGGTGCAGACTCGATGGGCCGAATGGCCTCTTTCTGTACTGTACTGTAGGGTTTCTATGATTTCTGTGAGTGCGAATTTCAGGCCACGCTCGCCCCAAGACCGGAAAATCCCACCCCTTTTATCAGTGACCATGAAACCATCATCGATGGCTATCCTTACCTGGTCTGGCCTACATGTGATTCCAGACTGACAGCGACTCTTAACTGCCCTCTAAAATGGCCGAACAAGCCACTCAGTTCAAGGGCAATGAGGAATTGGCTATAAATGCTGGCCAGCCAGCAAGGTCCATATCCCATGAAAGAATGAATAAAAACTTGCCCCTGTGAAAACCCCCAGTCATGGATGGCCTCAAAATTACTAGCAGACGCCACATCCTCAAGGTCATTTGGCTGTGAACGTACCTTGGTGTGGATCTACCTGATACGCTGCAGGAAAGGATGTCCCGAGACATGGTACATTAGGGAGACCATGCGGACGCCACGACAATGGATGAATGAACACTGCTCAACAATCACCAGGCAAGAGTGTTCTCTTCCTGTTGGGGAGCACTTCAGCAGTCACGGGCATTCAGCCTTTGATCTTCGGGTAAGCGTTCTCCAAGGTGGCCTTCATGATACACGACAGCGCAGAGTCGCTGAGCAGAGACTGATAGCCAAGTTCCACTCACATGAGGACGGCCTCAACTGGGATCTTGGGTTCATGTCACACTATCTGTAACTCCCACGACTTGCCTGGGCTTGCAAAATCTCACTAACTGTCCTGGCTGGAGACAATCCACATCTCTTTAACATGTGCTTAACCCTCTCTCCACTCACATTGTCTGCACGTTTAAGACTTGGTTACCTGTAAAGACTCGCATTCCAACCATTATTTTGTAAATTGAGTTTGTGTCTATTTATGCCCTGTTTGTGAACACAATTCCCACTCACCTGATGAAGGAGCGGCGCTCCGAAAGCTTGTGCTACCAAATAAACCTGTTGGACTTTAACCTGGTGTTGTGAGACTTCTTACTGAACGTACGTCAGCATGGTTTTGTGAGAGGGAGGTCATGCCTCACTAACCTGGTGGAGTTTTTTGAAGAAGTGACCAGAATGGTTGACGAGGGAAGGGCCGTGGATGTCGTCTATATGGACTTTAGTAAAGCATTTGACAAAGTCCCTCATGGTAGGCTGGTGAAAAAGATTGGATCTCATGGGTAAAGGGGGAGGTGGCTAGATGGGTGGAGAACTGGCTTGGTCACAGAAGACAGGGGGTGGTAGTGGAAGGGTCTTTTTCCGGCTGGAGGCCTGTGACTAGTGGTGTTCCGCAGGGCTCTGTATTGGGACCTCTGCTGTTTGTGATTTATATAAACGATCTGGAAGAAGGTGTAACTGGGGTGATCAGTAAGTTTGCGGACGACACAAAATTGGCAGGACTTGCAGATAATGAGGAACATTGTCAGAAGCTACAGAAGGATATAGATAGGATGGAAATTTGGGCAAAGAAATGGCAGATGGAGTTCAATCCTGATAAATGCAAAGTGATGCATTTTGGTAGAAATAATGTAGGGAGGAGCTATACGATAAATGGCAGAACCATAAAGGGTGTAGATACGCAGAGGGACCTGGGTGTGCAAGTCCACAGATCCTTGAAGGTGACGTCACAGGTGGAGAAGGTGGTGAAGAAGGCATATGGCATGCTTGCCTTTATAGGACGGGGCATAGAGTATAAAAGTTGGGGTCTGATGTTGCAGATGTATAGAACGTTGGTTCGGCCGCATTTGGAATACTGCGTCCAGTTCTGGTCGCCATACTACCAGAAGGATGTGGAGGCTTTGGAGAGAGTACAGAGGAGGTTTACCAGGATGTTGCCTGGTATGGAGGGGCTTAATTATGAGGAGAGATTGGGTAAACTGGGGTTGTTCTCCCTGGAAAGACGGAGGATGAGGGGAGACTTAATAGAGGTGTACAAAATTATGAAAGGCATAGATAAGGTGAACGGTGGGAAGCTTTTCCCCAGGTCGGTGGTGACGTTCACGAGGGGTCATAGGTTCAAGGTGAAGGGGAGGAGGTTTAACACAGATATCGGAAGGACATATTTTACACAGAGGGTGGTGGGGGCCTGGAATGCGCTGCCAGGCAAGGTGGTGGAGGCGGACACACTGGGAACGTTTAAGACTTATCTAGACAGCCATATAAACAGAGTGGGAATGGAGGGATACAAAAGAATGGTCTAGTTTGGACCAGAGAGCGGCACGGGCTTGGAGGGCCGAAGGGCCTGTTCCTGTGCTGTATTGTTCTTTGTTCTTTGTTCTTTGTACCTTGGAACAGAGGGCTGGGTCGGACGACCTCTCAACCTCCCACTGTCTGGACCTTGGCTGAGTCTTCCTTTATACATCCTTTGAGCCAATCAAATAAACCAACTGAATAATAAACTAATTAGCAGCACGTTATAGTAACAGGAAACAAAACTTGAAAGGA
Organism: Mustelus asterias; assembly: GCF_964213995.1. Lineage (NCBI taxonomy): Eukaryota > Metazoa > Chordata > Chondrichthyes > Carcharhiniformes > Triakidae > Mustelus > Mustelus asterias. Next base: position 20,728,625 of record NC_135816.1, read on the forward strand.
AACTTAAATTTTGTTAAGTTGATCTACTCCAGCCCCTGCAACACCCATTGGCCTCCCACGTACTGTAGGACATTGTGCACTTCCCCTTCAATGACACCCTGGCACCCACTGAAGAGAGGCAGGCAATCAGATTATATGACCCCCTACTCCCCCACCCCCCTCAACTGCCCGCTGCCTGGTCCTATTTGTGGCCACCTTAGCTGAATCTTTTCTTATGCTCCTTTGTGTAGATTAGTAAAATGACTAACTAATGAAACAAGCCCCTTAAAGGGACCCTGTAACAGAAATTAAAACTTTTAAGGAAATTTGTATTCAGTTAAAATAATATTTTGGAAGGAGATTAGGCACTCCTGCCTCTCCGGTGCCCACTGTTCGCGGAAGGCGTCAAGCAGACCGGCCGACACTGCATGTTCCCACTCCAGGGTCACCCAGGCATGAACATTGGCGTGGAAGACAGACAGACTGTCAGATCAAACGACCCTCCCCAACTGCCCGCTGCCTGGACACAGTTATGACTACCTTGGCCAAGATTTTATATTCCTTTCAACAAACTTAAAACAGTTACCCCAAACAACTAATGAACTGCCCTTTAAGAGGGCACTGTAACAAAAAATAACAAATGATGTTTTGTTATCCACTTTTTTGGGTACATCAATGCAGCAAATAAACTCATTGACAAATGAATTCATCAGAGTCTTTCTTTATATACGCTTTTGAAGAACTCTAAACAGAAAAACAATGACCAGTAAAACAAAATAATCAAAGGGATTGGGGTGGGGTGGGGTTGGTGGTGGCAGCCTCTGCTGGGGCACTGTAATGAAAACTAAATGTCAAAAAGAGACTCAGAAAATCAAATCAAAATGGGTCTTGCGGGCCGGAGGGGGGTGCGGAGGGAGGAGGGGGTGATGATGATGCAAGTTTCTTTTTATATATGCTTTAGTTACTTAACCAATCAATATTCTTGACTTGTGTATCTTTAACCTAAATAATACAATTACATGTCATTAACAGGGGAGGCAAGGGCCTGGTGGTATTATCGCTAGACTATTAATCCAGAAACCCAACCAATGTCCCGGAGGTCTGGGTTCGAATCCTGCCACGACAGATGGTGCAGTTTGCATTCAATATTTTAAAAAATCTGGAATTAAGAGTCTACTGATGATTGTGAAACCATTGTCGATTGTTGGGAAATACCCATCTGGTTCATGAATTTTGCGCTCTCTCCTATCCTTCTTTATGAATGGTATGCTTTGTCTGTGTAGCGTGCAAGAAACAATACTTTTCACTGTATACTAATACATGTGACAATAATAAATCAAATCAAATCAGATCAAATCAAAGAATGTCCTTTAGGGAAGTAAATTTGCTGACCTTACCTGGTCTGGCCTACATGTGACTCCAGAGCCACAGCAATGTGGTTGACTCTCAACTGCCCTTGGGCAACGAGCGATGGACAATACATGCTGGCCAGCCAGCGATACCCATGTCCCACAAATGAATGAGAAAAACAGGGTGTATTCGCAGGATAGTTAATTATCAAAGAAAACATACTATTTAGTCTTTATACAAGAATTTAGTTAGATGTCAGTAGTGTCCAGTTTTGGTCTGTTCATAGTGGAGGATATTGAGGATTTGGAAAAGTTCAAGTGGAAGACGAGAAGACTATTTACCAACTTCAAACAATTTATGACCCAAGATGTCTCAATGAGTCATGTAGGTGTGATTTTCTGGAGGTTTATAAAATAGTGAAGTGACTAGACTGGCCGTCAACCAATTATTACAACTGAATAGATCAGATAGAACCAAGAGTCACACTTGAAAATCACTTTTTTTTCTTTTAAAGTTGTTTTGTTTCTTTTATTATTTCATGGGATGTGGTGGCAAGGCCAACATTTGTTGCCCATCCTTAATTGCCCTCGAACTGAGTGGCTTTCCTGGTCATTTCAGAGGGTAACTAAGAGTCAGCCACTTTGCTGTGGATCCGGAGTCACTTGTTCAGCCAAAACCTGAGTGAACCAGATGGATTTTGACAGCCATTGTTGGTTATCATGATAACGATTACTGAGGCTAGCTTCATGTTCAATATGTATTACTAAGATTCAAATTCCACCAGCTGTTGTAGTGGGATTCAAACATTATTCCAGGCTTCTACTTTCTAATCCAGTGACATCACCACTGAGCCACCATCCACACTTTGTTACAGAAAGGAGAACCAGATTGAATTTTAAGGCAGCTTTTCTTCTCCTCAGAATAATGGACATGTGAAACAGATTGGCAGTTTATGTCATGAACACCGAGTCATTACTTCTTCAAATGGTGCTGGACCTATTTTGAACAGTGATGTTGATGACATCTTTAGAGAACAAAGAGAACAAAGAGCACAGGAACAGGCCCTTCGGCGCTCCAAGCTTGTGCTGAACATGATGCCCTAACAAAACTAAAAAAAAACCTTCTGCTCTTACTCGGCTCTTATTCTCTATTCTTACTCTCTTACTCTCTATTCATGTACCAATCCAGATGCCTCTTAAATGTTGCTAATGTGCCTGCTTCCATCATCTCCTCTGGCAGTGCGCTCCAGGCACTCACCACTCTCTGCATGAAAAGTTGCCTCCGCACATCTCCCTTAAACTTTCCCCTTCTCACGTTGAACCTGTGCCCCTTGTAATTGACACTTCCACCCCGGGAAAAAACCTCTGATTATCCACCCTGTCTATATCTCTCATAATTTTGCAGACCTCTATTAGGTCTCCCCTCAGCCTCTGTCTTTCCAGTGATAACAATCCTAGTTTATTCAATCTCTCCTCATTGCCAACACTCTCGAGACCAGGCAACATCCTGGTGAACCTTCTTTGCACTCTCTCCAAAGCTTCCACATCCTTTTGGTAGTGTGGTGACACCACCACCACACTTCCAGAAGTAGGTATCCTGTAATATAAATCAGAGTCGGTGTGATCTCCTAGGTCAGTCTCGATCACCTAAAGGGGTCGAAGATGTATTTTTCTAGTTAGTTTTCTCTCATTAACTTGTGTTTTTCAACTGATCATTCATCGCTCCGAGGCGATTACATATTTTTGGACTGGGAAGAGTGCTTGTATTATGATACATGGCATCATCACTGCTGGAAGCAGTAGGTCCAGTTGGAGGAGGCTGGTTGGATCTGTAGGTCTTTTCTTATCTGACAGTTTCATACATTTCAAAGACCTCAAACCTGTGAGAATGCTTCATCTTGATTACTATAATCTATCGCTTTTTAAAATGTCAGTCTTGGGATCCTGTAACCAGTGCTTTGATTTCCCTTGTCATACATCCTACTATTTCTAACTTTTGTGGTGTTCCGTCTTCTGGGCCATAGCCATTTGTTCATGGTTTAAATTGATATAATGTCAATCATTTCTGTGACAAAACAAACATAACTGCATGTCCCCTGAAATGTATAGCCATAATGTCTCGAATTTGTGACATATATCCTTAGTCGGGCATTGCTACGCTGTGGGAAAGTCAATCTGCAACTGCAATTTTCTACCATTAGATGTAGCTCCATAGCTCCATAGCTCCTGAAACCATAGCTACACGTAGAGGTAGAGCTTTGATTTGCATAATATTGCCCACTGCAGATCTTGATTGCCTGTAATGGAAATGCATATTGGACGAGATGTGTAACAAGTGACTGATGCGATGCTCTCTGTTTTGTGCTGTTCTCCTTGAGGAATTTATACCCAGTCGTCCCATTAATGCATTTTGAGACATTCACCATACCCTGGAACGATGAAGATAGATTGGAAAGGTTGGGTCTGTTTTCCTTGGAGAAAAGAAGGCTCAGAGAGGGACTTAGAAGTATCCAATATCCTTAGGAGTGTGGACAGGATGAAGAATGGGAAAGTGTTCCCACTCCAGAGAGCATCAAGAACAAGAGGGCACAGATTCGAAATAATTGGCAAAAAGAGTAAAAGTGATGCGAGGAAATGAATTTCACCCAGAGGGTGATTGGAGTCTGGGAGAAACTTTCTGAGAGGGTGGTGGAGGCAGGTTCGATCGAAGTATTCGAAAGGATATTAGATTGCCATCTGAAAATAACTAACATGTAAGGTTAGGAGGATAAGGCAGGGGAATGGGATTAGGTAGAATTTTTTTTTCAGAAAGCCAGAGCAGACTCAATAGGCCAAATGTCCTCCTGTGCACTGTAAAGATTCTGCGACATATTCCTGAAGACAGTAGTTGCACTGTATAAATCTGAATGGACAAGATGTAACACATTAATGGTTAGGATTTGATGGAGTGACAGGTGGTGTGTGCTGTCCTTCTGTCCACAATGGACCTTTTGTCCCAAGCTATATTTCCATTCATAATCTATTATTTTTATTGTTCTGACATTTTACGTACTTACATTAAAATATTAAATTAAGTTGAAGAACCGCAGAGCAAAATTGATTAATAAACTGACCTTTCACCTCTGTTGAGTTCACATCCAGTCTCAGGTAATAAAGTTTATTTATTAGTGTCACAAGTAGGCTTACATTAACACTGCAATGAAGTTACTGTGAAAATCTTTTAGTTGGCGCACTCTGTTGCCTGTTTGGGTACACTGAGGGAGAATTTGGCATGGCCAATGCACCTAGCCAGCATGTCTGGAGCATCCGGAGGAAATCCACGCAGACATGGGGAGAATGTGCAAACTCTGCACAGACATGGACCCAAGTGTAGAATTGAACCCAGGTCCCTGGTGCTGTGAGGCAGCAGTGCTAACCACTGTGCCACCGCGCCGCTCCTCCTTTCTCTATTGCCTCCTTTCGCTAATGAGTGTGAGCAACAATATATGAAGTGACCCAGTTCTTTTTGGTGACAGCAAACCAGTAGCACAAAAACAGTACCATTTTGGTGGTAAGTCAGTCGTCTCACTAACAAAGCCACGAGGCTGACTTGAGGAATGGAAATGTCAGGCCTTGCACTGGAAGGTAGCCTTTCTGAGCTAGAAATCATGAGAATTGTTGAGCTAGAATTGTTGCAGCTGTGCTCTGCATCTGGCCTGATGAACAAATGATTAATTTAGCAAGAATAACGTGTCCCCTCTCAGAGTTCTTATTCAATTGATTGGCGTATTTCTGGTAGTAGCAGTCGCAAACATTCGGGGGAATGTTCTGCATTTCTTTTGTGAAACATGTTAAATGTCTTCTTCACAGATTTTAACATTCACCACCTCCTCCCTCCATCGCTCCCAGCAACACAATCAAAATGGTGGACAAATTCATTTTTCCTCATGGTAATTTCCTGTAGCACAAATTTGTTAACAAAAATTAGAATAGATCAGCCAATCAGGACAATTGTATCTTGATGTGTCTCAAGCAGATATCAAGCCTCTTAACTCTCAACTGGCACAAATGATAGGGAAAAAGAAAATCATAAATCCAGCAATCCGGCAGCAAATTTGTGAAGTTAATTTTGTTAGCAGTGCCTCAGAATTTAAAGGGGCATTTTGGCCAAGTTTTCAAACTGGAATTGTACAACACATCACAGAGCGGCACGGTGGCACAGTGGTTAGCACTGCTGCCTCACAGCGCCAAGGACCTGGGTTTGATTCCTGGCTTGGGTCACTGTCTGTGCGGAGTTTGCACGTTCTCCCCATGTCTGCGTGCGTTTCCTTTGGGTGCCCCTGTTTCCTCCCACAGCCCGAAAGACATGCTAGTTGGGTGCATTGGCCAGGCTAAATTTTCCCTCAGTGCACCCGACCAGGTGCCTGAGTGTGACGGCTGGGGGATTTTAACAGTAACTTCATTGCAGTGTTAATGTGAGTCTACTTGTGACACTAATAAATAAGCTTAAACTTAGCATATGAAGTTGGCCATGACTACTTTGAGCAACTGTAGGAAAATCTGGGAGAACTTGTGACAGTTTAAAAAGATGTGGTGAGGCGAGGTTACTTCTTCGAAGTAGAACAAGACAGATTTATAATAACAGTCATAGATCTAAAAAAACACGATTCACCCAGAGAAATAAATTAATTTCCTTGTTGTATCTCCCTCTATCTTAATCCAGCCTGCTAATAAAATTGAGATTTTGATCAATTTGGCCTGGAAGGAATTTTAGTTTTATTTATAATGCCATATGATGCTTAGAAGTTATATTCAGTTCATACAGGATTATCTGCTTGAGAGATATAAGCAACCTGCAGCTAATTATTTGGCACAAATTAATTGGAATACCAAATTGAATCAGCTATGAAAATATTTTTTTTTCCAAACACCATGGGCAGGATTTTGTACCCTCCCCCATGGCAGGTTTTGCTGGCAGGCGGTCATTTGACCAAGTGTAAGGGTGGCCTTACACCAATTGAGGCCCTTGAAGGCGAAATTAATGATGAACTGGGATGAACTACATTAATTCTACTACAGTGGAAGAATCTGTGAACCACACATCAAGTCAAAGGAAAACATTCCCTACCACCTAATGAAACTCTAGCAGAGCTAACAGTTGCATGTGTGGCACACACTACCGAAGTTGTCTACTAAATAAACTATTCACAGTGAGGAGTGACGGATTAGTGTAGAAACCACAGATCATGGTGTTGCTCCTTTGTGATATTTGCATGTCGGTTAGCTCAGTTGGCTGGGTGGCTGGTTTGTGACGCAGAGCGACAACAACAGTGTGGGTTCAATTCCCGTTCTGGCTGAGACTATTCATGAAGGCCCCGTCTTCTCAATCTTGCCCCTCGCTTGAGGTGTGGTGATCCTCAGGTTAAAACACCATCAGTCGGCTCTCCCCTCCCTCAAAAGGAGGAGCAGCCCATGGTCATCGGGGACTATGACGATTACTAATCTGCATTTTCACCTTCTGGTGTTAGCTTGTGCAGGGCATGAAGTGATGAACTGAGGGCGACTTTGTAATGCGGTCGGCTGATTTATTTTTCTTTCTCTTCCAGGTTTCTGAGGTGCTGAAAGAACTGAAGCATGCTGCAGCTTGACTTTGCTGTAAGTACCAGAATTGGAAAGTGTGTGGAAAAACCTCCCTTCATTAATGACAAGCATGAATTGTAAAAGTGATTGGTCGGAAGCCAATAATGCAACAGGGAGGAGACCTCAGAATACTTCTTGCAGTTCCTACACACTTTCTAATCTTCCTCCTTAAACTTTTGTTCAGAACTGTTCCAGTTTCATTTCTCCCTGTGGAATTTAGAATCTTCTGGGTTCCTCCTTCGTGTATGGAAATATCCCAGAACCTGGTGCTGCGTAGAGGGTGGGCTGTGATGTATCTGCAGATTTGAAAATTCAGTGCAAACCATATGCATTTTTAATCAATGAGGTGCCTGGTAAAAATGCTGTAGAAAATTTCCCTGCTTTATGGAATGAAAGATTAAATGGTTGCATACATTGTACAATATCATACATAATGAGGCATACTGGGTTCGATTTTCATATTGCTGCCTGGATATAAAACCAATTTTAAGAAAACCTTTAAATTAATGTTAAAGTTTATTTATTATTCACAAGTCGGCTTACTTCATTGCAATGAAGTTATTGTGAAAACCCCGTAATTGCCACACTCCGGCTCGTATTCGGGTACTGAGGGCAAATTTAGTATGGCCAATGCACCTGACCAGCGTGCCTTTGGGACTGTAGGAGGAAACCGGAGCACCCGGAGGAAACCCACGCAGACACAGGGAGAACGTGCAGACAGTGACCCAAGCCGGAAATTGAACCCAGGTCCCTGGCACTGTGAGGCAGCAGTGTTAACCACTGTGCCACCGTGCCGCCCAGAAACCACCCAGTTTTCATTGGCATTGATTTGATCATGCGTTATTGATGTACCATTGGTCTATGCCTATGGATCAAACGGATCTTCGAGCCTGGGGTTTTTTTCACAGTAACTTCACTGCACTGTTAATGTAAGCCTACTTGTAACTAAAAAATAAACTTTCCTTTCAAGAATACTCCTCATGTTCTAGACAGGGGACCTTTGACCATAGTTGACCAAGAGAGAACTGCATGACACAGACTCTCAGCTGCTGAGGCAGGAATCGCGTCCCGAACCATTTCAGCCAAGTGAAACTATTGAACTTCCTTCAGAGAAATTAGCCCTTTCTATCAGCTCTAAATGCTTTCTGGCAATGGTGTGGAGAATAACTGCTGAATTCAGCCGCAGAGAAATGAAAGCAATTCAGTTGCCCTCACCAATCCATTAGTTACTAGTAAAGCCTCAAGAGAGAATTTGTTTGAGGAGAAATTAATTGCTGAGTGTTTAACTGCAGTCTTGTAAAGCTTATCCTTACCTGTGGAAAGATATCGGATGTAAAGGCAGAAATACTTCTTCAAATGCAGTTGATGGGGACTGCAGAATACCCAAAGGAGATTATTGCAGAATGAATAGCAGGCCTTCTGGGGAATTTTTGGACTGAGAGGAAAACAAATATATGGAAGCCTGTTATAGCTGGTCGTAAAAACGAATACATAGCGACATGATATTCTACCAGCAGACAAATCTGGAAGTATAACTTACATTTATACGGCATCTTTAACATACTAAAACGTCTCAGTGTGTTTCAAGGAATTTTATCAAGGAAATTTCACCGAGCCACTTAAGGGAATATTAATGTCGATGGCCAAAGGTCTTGTCAAAGAGATAAGTTTTAATGAGTGCTTTATAGGAGGAAAGGGAGGTAGAGAGATGGAGAACATCAGAGTTTAGGACTTTGGCAAGGCTTCTCAGTGGTGGAGCAATTAAAGTTAGTGACGTACAAGGGACTAGAATTGGTGCATTGCAGAAATCTTAGGAAATCCAAGGCAATTTACACAGGATAGAAGGCACAGGGACAGGCAATTCAGCCCAACCAGTTCATTTTATTTATTCAATCGTGGGACATGGCATCGCTGGCTGGCCAACATTTATTGCCCATCCCTAGTTGCCCTTGTTCAGAGGGCAGTTGAGAGCCTCGTCGTCCTTGTGTGGAGGGCAGTTCAGAATGAACCACATTGCTGTGGCTCTGGAGTCACTTGTAAGCCAGACTGGGTAATGATGGCAGATTTCCTTCCCTGAAAGACATTAGTAAACCAGATGGATTTTTCCAGCAATCGACAATGGTTTCATGATCATCAGTAGATTCGTAATACCAGATTTTTTTTTATTGAATCCAAATTCCACCGCCTGCCATGGCGGGATTTGAACCCGGGTCCCCAGAACATTAGCTGAGTTTCTGGGTTAATTGCCTAGTGATAATACCACTAGGCCGTCACCTACCCTTTTTATCTAAATCTACCATCATAACCGTCGACTCCTCTCTTCCTCAAATGTTTGTCTAGTTTCCCCTTCAATTCATCTATACTATTTGCTTCAACAACTCCCTTTGGTAGTGAGTTCCACATTCTTACCACTCTCTGGATGAAGAATTCCTTATTGGAAATTTAGGTGACTATCTTATATCAATGACCTCTAGTTAGGCTTTTCTCCACAAGAGGAAACATTCTCTCTTAACACTATGAAAAAACATGCTTTTCATTCTTTTCTGCTTCAGTTTGGAACTCTTTGGCGTCCATTTACATATTCTGCGAGTATAACTTAACAGGGCGGGAACGATCCCAAAACAGAGGTGGTAATCAAAATATAGTGAGCGAGCCTGGGTCGGATACTCTGACTCGATGGACCGAATAGCCTTTTCTGTAATGTAGAAACATAGAAAAACTACAGCACAAAACAGGCCCTTCGGCCCCACAAGTTGTGCCGAACATATCCCTACCTTTTAAGCCTACCTATAACCCTCCATCCTATTAAGTCCCATGTACTCATCCAGGAGTCTCTTAAAAGACCCTATTGAGTTTGCCTCCACCACCACTGACGGCAGCCGATTCCACTCGCCCACCACCCTCTGTGTGAAAAACTTCCCCCTAACATTTCCCCTGTACCTACACCCCAGCACCTTAAACCTGTGTCCCCTCGTAGCAGCCATTTCCACCCTGGGAAAAAGCCTCTGAGAGTCCACCTGATCTATGCCTCTCTATGTGAGAATCTATGATTCTATGAATCCAACTGGATCTGTTTTGCAGAGGCCTACCACCAGGTCTCCAAAGCGACTAAAATAGAAGTCAGGGCCTGTGAGGTAAATAAGATCCTGACTTCTCCTTCTGGTGGCCACCCTGGCCTAAATCCGAGGACTAACCTGGATATCTGTCAATTTAAGTGATGATGGGGCCTCAAAATTGTGTGGGTCCTCTTTGCTGTTGGAATGGGTAGCCAGCAAGCCTGCTTCGTTGCCCAAAAGTTGAAATTGTTGCATTGTCTCAAAGACAGGGCTGAAAATAAGTTGTCAGCCAAGGGGGAAATAGCTGCTTTGCTTTTATAAATTCCAGGCTTGAAGTTTCCTGTTTAATTTCTCACTTTCTCATTGTTCACCCACGCTTAGAGACTCTGTTCTATTATTAGATGATCAAAGATGCAGGCTACCCTGCTGAGCTCAAAATGTTTGGAGATTATTAGAGGTTTTAAATGAGGTTCTTCGACTGCTAAATGTTACCACACATGGGAGTAAGGAGCCGTGGGGATGTACTGCTGGTTATTAACAGAATAATTGATATCTGGCAAGGAGCTATAGTTTGTAACCTAATTGATTCAGAATTTACATATATAATTTGGAATACCTGGGAATTAAAGGCTGTTCTCTGATAAGAGACTTTAGATGTTTCCTCTCCAGAAAGATGGATGGTTAAGAATATAATGCAATAATCTGATCAAGAAGCTCTTCCTTTTCCACTTCTGTCGCCTTTCCATCTTTTGCATCATTATTGCTTGAGCTGTCAATAATTCCCCTTAGTGGGGCGGCATGGTGGCACAGTGGTTAACACTGCTGCCTCACAGAGGCGGGGACCTGGGTTCAATTTTGGTCTCGGGTCACTGCCTGTGTGGAGTTTGCACATTCTCCCCGTGTCTGCGTGGGTTTCCTCCGGGTGCTCCGGTTTCCTTCCACAGTCCAAAGATGTGTGGGTTAGGTTGATTGGTCATGCTAAAATTGACCCCAGTGTCAGGGGTATTGGTAGGATAAATATGTACGGTTACGGGAATAGGGCCTGAGTGGGATTGTGGTCGGTGCAGACTCGATGGGCTGTAGGGATTCTATGATTCTAAGATTAACACTGGAACGTGGCATGAAGGTATTTACCCATTTCGTGTGGGCGAGTAGTGGCAGAGCTTCAGTCAGTGGCTCATCATAACAGGACAGCTGCAATCGATAACTTATGGTGTGGGCTATTGCTATATGAAATCTTTTGGAACCCCAATGTACAGCTCTCAGCCAGAGAACTGATTTTAATAGCAATCGATAAACTCCATGGTCTATCTTCAAGATGTAGCATATAATGATGCACCTTCACAAGGCACGAACATATGGCAGCTACTGAGGTGTTGAAGCAACTATTCAGACATTGTAACCATAAAATCAATGAATGCCTACAGAAAGAAGTCATTCGGCCCACCGAGACTCCACTGACTCTCCGAAAGAGCATCCCACCCCGGTCCACCCCTCCTACCCTATAACACTGCACATTTACGATGGCAATACCACCTAACTTACAAATCTTGGGACATGAAGAGGCAATTTATCATGGCCAATCCATCTAATCTGACACATCTTTGGACTGTGGGAGGAAACTGGAGCACCCGAACTAAACCCACGCAGACACAGGGAGAAGGTGAACATTTCATACAGACAGTGACCCATGGCTTGAATCAAACCTGAGTCTCTGGCGTTGTGAGGCAGCAGTGCTAACCACTGTGCCACCATTTCGGAGGAAGTGGGATGTTTCAGAGTTGGTAGAAGTAGTACACCATGCACATGAGCATATCGCAATAGAAATAAGTGTTTTATTATTCTTTTCTGTGATCTGAGTGTCATTATTCATGGTAACGTTAGTTGTGCATTACTGCTTGCCCTCTAGACAGTGGTGGTGAGTTATCTTTTTTGAGCTGCTGCAGTCCATGTGGTGAAGAGCACCCACCGTGCTACAAAGGAGTTCGGGGGTTTGGACCCAATAACAGTCTACACTGCCCAGAAAAGCAGCCAGCATAATCAAGGACCCCATGCACCCTGAACATACTCTCTTCCACCTTCTTCCGTTGGGAAAAAGATACAAAGTCTGAGATCACACACCAACGGGGATGAAGTAGAAAGGGTCGAGAGCTTCAAGCTTTTAGGTGTCCAGATCACCAACAACCTGTCCTGATCCCCCCATGCTGACACTATAGTTACGAAAAGCCCACCACACCTCTACTTTATCAGAAGACTAAGGAAATTTGGCATGTCTGCTACGACTCTCACCAACTTATACAGATGCACCATAGAAAGGATTCTTTCTGGTTGTATCACAGCTTGGTATGTCTCCTGCTCTGTCCAAAACCACAAGGACCACAAAGAGTTGTGAATGTAGCCCAATCCATCACGCAAACCAGCCTCCCATCTATTGACTCTGTCTACACTTCCCGCTGCCTCGGCAAAGCAGTCAACATAATTAAGGGCCCCCCGCACCCCGGACATTCTCTCTTCCACCTTCTTTCGTCGGGAAAAAGATACAAAAGTCTGAGGTCACGTACCAACCAACTCAAGAGCAGCTTCTTCCCTGCTGCTGTCAAACTTTTGAATGGACCTACCTTACATTAAGTTGATCTTTCTCTACACCCTAGCTATGACTGTAACACTACATTCTGCACTCTCTCATTTCCTTCTCTATGAACAGTATGTTTTGTCTGTATAACACACAAGAAATAATACTTTTCACTGTATGCTAATACATGTGACAATGATAAATCAAATCAAATCAAATCAAACTGACTCAAGAACAGCTTCTTTCCTGCTGCCATCAAGCTTATGAATGGACCTACCTTCTTTAAGCTGATCTTTCGCTGCACTCTAGCTATGACCGTAACACTATATTCTGCACCTTCTCCTTTCCTTCTCCCCTATGTACTCTATGAATGGTATGGATCATAGGATAGATGAATCGTAGAATCCTACAGTGCAGAAAGAGGTCATTCGGCCCATCAAGTCTGCACCAACCACAATCCCACCCAGGCCCGTACTGCCATAACCCCATGCATTTACCCTAGCTATTCCCCCTGACACAAAGGGGTAATTTAGCATGGCTAATCCACCTAACCCGCACATCTTTGGAATGTGGGAGGAAACCAGAGCACCCAGAGGGAACCCACGCAGATATGCGGAGAATGTGCAAACTCCACACAGACAGTGACCCAAGCCGGGAATCGAACCCGGGTCCCTGGCGCTGTGAGGCAGCAGTGCTAACCACTGTGCCAGCGTGCCGCTCCACTGAGTGGTATGTTTTGTCTGTATCACGCAAGAAACAATATTTTTCACTGTATCCCAATACATGTGACAATAATAAATTAAATCAAAGTCAGAATGCTGTGTGGCTCATTGGGGAACAAACCCTCATGAGGTCCCTGCCAGTACAGACTATTGAATTTCCATGCACTCTCTCAATCTGTGCCTTTTATGTGACATGTTGTCACCTTCTGAATCAGTTCCCATCTTTCCTGGAACTCTTATGTTCGAATCTCTCAAATTGGGCTTCTTCTTCTGTCACAATACCGAAACAGCTCTTATCAAAGTCCCAAATGACGTCCCGTGTGATTTTGTTGAAAAGTAATCTTTCCCTCCTTGATCCTTCTTGACCCTGTCTACAGCTTTTGCCATGGCTGATCACATTAAAACACTCCTCCATTACCTCTCCACTGCCGACCAATTGTGTGGGACTGCTCTCGCCTGGTTCCACACTGATCAAATTGTAGTGTTTGGAATGCAAGATTTTATAAGATGATTGTGTTTTGGGACTGTCTCATAAATTCAGGATAAAGTGGAATTTTGGAGAGGGTCATATGATCTGTTATGAATTCCACCCAACATCAAGGCTGGGTGGCTACAAGGAGGCGAAGGTTGAGATTTACTGAGGGCAAAGTATAAAATGTTCACACCTGAAAACAAAGGTAGTAGCAGTTGGGTTAAATGTGGACGTACTTTCAATCTTCAAGTTTTTGGACAGAAAAGGAGAGAGGTCTCCCAGAGAGGGAAAAGGCCTGCGGGTGGTGTGGTCAGCAGGGGGAACAAAGGGGAACAAGGCTGCGAGTTCTCTGCCAACAATGGGGCGGCACGGTGGTGAGGCACTGCTGCCTCACACACAGCGCCAGGGACCTGGGTTCGATTCCTGGCTTGGGTAACTGTCTGTGTGGAGTTTGCACGTTCTCCCCGTGTCTGCATGGGTTTCCTCCGGGTACTCTGGTTTCCTCCCACAGTCTGAAAGACGTGCTGGTTAGGGTGCATTGACCCGAACAAGCGTCAAAGTGTGGTGACTAGGGGAATTTCACAGTAACTTCATTGCAGTGTTAATGTAAGCCTTACTTGTGACTAATAAATAAACTTTAAACTTCAAACTATCGAAGCAGAAATGTGAGAAGAAAAGTGGTCTCTGGTCAAAGAGATGCAACCCATGACAATCTGAGGAATCCAGGGATGGACGGAATCACCGAGGTGGGCCCTTATTCTCTGGAGAAGTCCCAAACTGAATCAAAGCACTGAGAGAAGTGACTTTTGATGCTCATTTGATGTCAACAAAACAGGGAGACGTGGACCTGCTGGGAGCTGGGAGTGATGGTGAAATGGTTTTTGTGAATGTTGTTATGTTGAAGTAATGGGACTTGCATTTTGTTCAAAGTACAAGTACAGCTTTCAGCCAGAGAACCGGGAGGTGGGGTTCTCAGTATGTTAAAAAGTTAAAGAGGGGATATCTTTACTGTAGTTCAGAGTACTAGTTGGCTACTATGTGTTTATTTAGATGTTGCTTTAAATTTGCTTGTAACAATAAAAGGGTGAAATTTAATGCCCTCCCTTGTGGTGAGATGGTGGCAGGGCATTTTGTTTCAAAGTTTTAAGTTCATTTATTCATGTCACAAATAGGCTTACATTAACACTTCAATGAAGTTACTGTGAAAATCCCAGAGTCGCCACACTCCGGCCTCTGTTCGGGTACACTGAGGGAGAATTTAGCAGGGCCAATGCACCTAGCCAGCACGTCTTTCAGACTGTGGGAGGAAACCGGAGCACCTGAAGGAAACCCATGCAAACAAAAGGAGAACGTACAGACTCCGCACAGACAGTGACCCAAGCCGGGAATTGAACCTGGGACCCTGGCACTGTGAGGTAGCAGTGCTAACCACTGTGCCACCGTGCCTCCCCATTGGGCATGGGGCCATGGGTGGGATCCCTGCTGTCATCGTGCCTCTACCAAGCGGAGAGGTTAAGTATGTGGTGATAAGGCCTGTGGACCACTTAAGGGCATTATCTCTCTGCCACTGGCATTGATCCATGTGGGGAGCAATTAAGGCAGGTAAACATTTGGGGGTGCAATAAACCCTGGCATTTGGTGCCTAATTGATGAAGGGAGGTTGGGGCTTGTTGAAAGTAAACCCCTACCCTGGCTGTCGATCTCCCCACCTGCATTGTCAAACCCGTCCTGCCATCACTTGCCCGTGGCCTGGGATCCAGCAGCAATACTATGCTTTGGGTGGGTGATGTACCTGCTGCAGCCACTGCCTCCTCAGTGGTGCTGTCGTTCAATGGATTGGCGTATGATTGGCTGGCAGTTGTTGGCAATGGAACTTGTAACCCTGGGGTCCTTTATTCCTGGGGAAGATGCATTGCTGTCTGCTTAGGTGCCCACGTAGAGTGGGTTTTCTTAAAAGAGGCGACGTGGGTCTCTTGGGGGCAGGTCAGACCCTGTTGCCTCCATCAAATACAGCCCAAAGTCTCAAATTTTGTTGAGTAATTCCTTTTAGGTTGGAACTGGGAATTCAGATCTCTTGCTTAAAGTTATCAGTCGACAGGGATTTTAACAGTAGCCAGAGAATCACCTGCAATGGATTTTCTTCCTTTTTTCCTTCATCATAGGATGTGGGCATTGCTGGCAAGGCCAACTTTTATTTCCCACCTCTAATTGCCTTTGAGAAGGTGGTGGTGAGTTGCTTTGAATCATTGCAGTCCATATGAATAAATGATGATATATTTCCAAGTCAGGATGATGTGTGGCTTGGGGGGGATCTTCCAGGTGGTGGTGTTCCCAGGTATCCTCTGCCCTTGTCCTTTTAGATGGTGGCGGTCACGGGTTTGCAAGGTGCTGCTTACGGAACTTTGGTAAGTTCCTGAAATGCAAATTTTAGATGGTACACGCTACTGCTACTGTGGTGGAAGGCGTGAATGTTTATGGATGGGGTGCAAATGAAGTGGGCTGCTTAGTCCTGGATGGTGTTGAGCCTTTTGAGTGTGTCAGAGCTACGCTCATCCAGGCAAGCAGAGTGTATTCCATTACGCTTCTGACTTGTGCCCTGTAAGTGGTGGACAAGCTATGGGGAAACAGGAGGTGAGCTACTTGCCGCAGGGTTCCTTGCCTTTGACCTGTTCTTGCATCCACAGTATTTATATGGCTTATCCAGTTCAGATGTTGAATGGTAACCCACAGGATGTTGATAGTTGGGGATGGCGGGTGCCGGGAGGGGCGGGGGTGGGGTGGGGGGGGCAGGTTTGGTTCAACATTTGTAGTGCTACTGAATGACAAGGGGTGATTATGGTTAGATTCTCTCTTGTTGGAGATGGTCATTGCCTGGCACTGGTGTGGTACACATTATAACTTGTCAACCCAGGACTGGATATTGTCCAAGTCTTGCTGCATTTGGACATGGACTGCTTCAATAGCTGAGAAGTTACAAGTGGTGCTGAATATTGTGCAATCCTAGACTGCTCCTGTACCTGTTACTTCTGGTGTCTCCCAGGGATCTATCCTTGACCCCCTCCCTCCTTTTTCTCATCTACATGCTGTCCCTTGGAGTTGTCACCCGAAAGCACATTAGTTTTCAACATGTGCTGACGACAGCCCGCTCTGCCCCACCACCACATTTGTCAACTCCTCCATTTTTGCTGGATTATCAGACTACATGGGGGAGGGGGGTGGATTCTCCAGTCCCGTCAGATGACCCGCGGGAATCCCAATTCCCTGCTGAATAGGATATCGGCCACAAATTGGGGTTCTTGCTGAGTGTAAAGACAATCGAAATTCAGGAGGGAACCTGAAAATTATGCAAATCTGCTCATTGTTTAAAGTTTATTTATTAGTGTCACAAGTAGGTTTGCATTGGTGGGCCGGACAGCCTATTCAGCAGCATCCTGCCATGCACCTTCCTCCCAAACGGGAAATTCACTGGCCTGGCTTTGGAACTGGAAATGACCAGCGTGGACCTGGCATGTTGGGTCTCGAGGGGGTGTCAAGGAAGTAGGTCCAGTGGCCATTTGCTACTCCACTGCTATCAGGCTGCAGAGAGAGGGTCCCCCAGGGTCCAGAATGTTGGGTGGGCTTGGGTTAAGGGATTGATCTCAGCACTGTCCCCTGGGATGGGGGTCCTGTGGCTGGACTGCCCTTTCTCGACTGCCAGTCTTGAAGATCACTCCTGGCATGGTAATTTCTGGCAGCTCTCTACTCAACATCTTTATCTCTGCCTGTCATCTGTGAGAACATTGAAGTGGCCTGATCACTTTCTTTCTTTATTCTCCATCCCACCTGGTCACCTGTCAGGCTTTTAAATCGCAGCAGCACACCATTCTGCATCAGGGATTTCCCTTTCTTCCTCTCAGAAACTGCAGATGTGAACGGACCCCTTTGAAGTCCTCTGACAGAGATGTCACTTTCAACAAGGGGGAGGGGTTCCCCTTCTCCACAGCTGTTCACTCAGTCCTATTCTATTCACATAGCTTTTATTTGCAGTCTCTGAGCTGAAATCCTTTGAAACCCTTTTGGCTGAACCCCCCATTTTCTAACTTCCATCAGCTTGACATTATTCCAAACACTGCGGGCTCTTGTCTTTCCTGTTCTCCTATCAATTGACCAACATTGGTGCCTAGTCATCAACATCTTGATTTTAAAATTTCCAAACTCTCCATGGCCTTCCTGCAACCTGTTGTTTTCTGTGAAGTACTCTATACAGGCACTTCGACCGGTTTGTGACACATCTACTCAAGTGCTTTTACTTTATGAGACAGGCAAAGGACTATGGTTCAAACATAGCTTTTATTTAAAAAAAACACTCAGGTTACAGAAACAATTCTTAAACAATAACTGATGTTAACTTTCCTCAAACTAGGCGAATTGCCTGGGAAATAGATATTACCCAGTCGCCACAGGAATCGGAGTGGACGAGGGGCAGAGTGTGGGAAGGGCCTTTGACCTTGGGTGAGATTTTACGGTTTTGGGATGAGCGAAGCTATAAAATGTTGCCCACTGTCTCTGTAATCTCCTCCACTTCCACAATCCCCAGAGATATCTGCATTTTTCTAATTCTAGCCGGTTGTGTATCTCCCAGTTTTAATAGCTCCACTTTTGGTGGCCCCGCCTTCAATTGTCTCAGACCCAAGCACAGTAATACCCTTCCTACACCACTCTACCTCTCTCCCTTGCTTTCACTCTTTAAGACACTCCTTAAAACCTACCTCTTTGACCATCTGGTCTAATATCTCTTTATACGGTTCTGTGTTACACGTGTTTCATAATGCTCCTGTGAAGTGCCTCAGGACACTTCATTACAATAAATATGCTATATAAAAATAAGCTGTTATTGTGTACAAGGCTCCAAAGATGGCTTCTATTGCACCTTGGATTCTACTTTAACAGCATCAGTGTGTGATTCCTGATTAGATATCCTCTGTGTGTGTCTGTGATCCTCCCTGATCACATTACTGACTTTGCTTTTGCTGAATGCTATTCCTGCAAAGTGGGCAACTGTAACTCCATGGTTGCCTGCGGTTACGTGGACGAATTTGTTATACTGCCCAGCTTGGTTTTGCAAGAAGAAATGGGACGCCTAATCATAAATCTATTTTCCCTCACAGATTTGAGCCTGAAAGGTCAAAAGCACACAGTAACATGACAGAGCAGATCTTGCAGTCAGCAGTGTCCAATCCTTCCTTAGTGATCACCTTGATCACTTCACCACTGCTGTTTGATGACTTGTCTTTTATTACCTCCATAAACACCCTGATAAACACTGCAGCGTGGAGCCTGCATGAATTCCCATTGATGCAGAATGAAGTATGCTGAAGATACTAGATTAGAAAGCCTTTCAAACTGTGAAGACAATTGTGGAAGGTTGCAGAGGTACGTAGCCAGGCTAATGGAGTGTGCAGATAAACAAGATGCAGAGAAATGTGATGGAGTACACGTTGGGAGAAGAAACACTGAAATGAAGCCTATAATAAATTATGACAGTATTAACAGTGCGCAAGAACAACAAAGTTCAAAAGTGTATATAGATGGGACAGAATGTTACCTCTCCAAAGATGTACTTGTTAGGTGGATTGGTCATACTAAATCGCTCCCTAGTGTCGCAAGATGTGTAATACATGGGGTTACAGGGATAAGACCTGGGTCAGATACTCCGTCAGAGAGTTGGCGCAGACTCGAAGGGCCAAATGGTCTCCTTCTGCACTGTATGGATTCTATGATTCTCATTGTACTGCAAGAAGCTAAGTGGATACGTCAGCTCCATTTTTTGCAGCCAAGGCTTCAATGGAAGTAAAGTTGGATGGGATGGAAAACAGAAAATGGATCACCTTCTATGTGCTTCCTCCCCAGGTAAGTTAAAATAGAATTACCCTCAAATGACCTCTGTGATGAGAGGGAAATGAATGGGTTTCTGGGTTTTCCTACATAAGCACATTGAATATAAAACAAAGGAACCGGCATTGAGCATAATGTTGCTCAGGTCACAAAGATAGATAGGAAAGTATGTTGAGAAGGGGACATAGGGAGGTTGCAGATGGTTATAGATAGGTTGAGTGAGTGGCCAAAAATCTGGCAGATGGAGTATAATATGGGAAAATGTGGGGTTGTTCATTTCGGCAAGAAAACAAATAAAAAAGCAGAGTATTACTTAAACAGAGAACAGCTGCAGAATTTTGCGGTGTAGAGGGATCTAGGTGTTCTGCTGCATGAGTCACAAAACGTTAGTATGCAGGTACAGCATGTAATTAAGAAGGCTAATGGAATGCCATCCTTCATTATGAATTGGACATAAAAGTAAGGATGTTGTGCTTCAATTAGACAGGGCATTGGTGAGACCACATCACAAATATTGTGTGCAGTTTTGCTTGCCTTATTTAAGGATGGATGTAAATGTGTTGGAGGCAGTTCAGCGGAGATTTGCTGGATGGATATCTGGAATAAGCAGGTTGTCTTCTGAGGAAAGGTTAAACAGACTGGACTTGTTTCCACTGGAGTTTAGAAAAGTGAGGGGTGACTTGATTGAAGTATATAAGATCCTGAACGACATTGACAAGTTGGACGTGGAAAGGATGTCTCCTCCTGTGGGTGAGCCCAGAACCAGCGGGTACTGTTTTAAAATTAAAGATGGCCGTTTTAAGATACAGATGAGGGGAATTTATGTTCTCTCAGAGGGTTGTGAGACTTTGGAGTTCTCTGCCTCAGAAGGTGATTGAATATTTTTAAGGCGGTGGTAAATAGATTCTTGTTAGGCAAGAGAATTAAAGATTATCGGGGGTAGATGGAATTGTAGAACTTGAAACACAAACAGATCAGCCATAATCTTATTGAATGGTGGAGCAGGCTTGAGAGGCCAAATGGCTTTCTGCTCCTATTTTGTACGTTTGTGGCAAAGTCAGGTATTTTGTGTAGATCTAGGCAACCCAGATGGGGAAGATATTAGAGCTATGCGAAGATTATTGTAAAGGTTTGCTTAAATGTCAGCAATAAAAAATATGAGTCATGAAGAAAAGTTAAGATTGGCACTTTATTTAGTAGACCAGAGAAGGCTTTGAGAGAATTCAGTGAAGTATTGGAAGGTGATGAGCTTACGGTTAAGTAGTGTAATTTTAAGAAAGCTAACAAGATATTGTATGGTTTATGTAGCTCAGTGCCCATTACTGTATTGGCATCTGTAAACAGATGAAGATAAATGTTCATAGCAGTAGAGTTAATATGTGAGATTGGGACAAGCGGGCTCAGTGACAGGGGAGCTGGTATTAACTGGTATTAATTTGTCCAGGTATCCAGTGGGAATTAATAAGGTAGATCTTCCAATCAAAGGGTCTATCTCAGTGTACAAATGTTTTGTTGTTCTCGTATGTCAATTTGTTTGCTTTGACATGCAGTGCTTACTGGAAGCATGGTGCACTGAATTTGATGTTAGCTTTGTTATGCTGTTTGTGGCATTGCTTAAATCTGGAGAGAAATCCCATTAGCTTTGCTGTCGATGTTGCCCAGCCTGAATTCTTTGATTTTTCCAAGCGGCCTCTGGCCTGTCATAGTTAATCACCGAAGCTTTGTTGCTGTATGACTTTACACCAAAGATATAAAGGGTTTTCTGTATCCTTTGTCAAAACATTACTCCGAGCCTATCGGGACTGGAGGTTTTTTTAAAAAAAATTGAATCCCCAATAACTAT
Organism: Mustelus asterias; assembly: GCF_964213995.1. Lineage (NCBI taxonomy): Eukaryota > Metazoa > Chordata > Chondrichthyes > Carcharhiniformes > Triakidae > Mustelus > Mustelus asterias. The sequence goes on from NC_135816.1 coordinate 20,750,111, forward strand.
AGTTTGGTTGAAAAGGTTAGGCAGCTTGTCCGAAGAATGGATTTTTTTTCACTGTAGAAATAGGAGGTTTTGAAATTATTTTGAAAGTTTTTTTATTTAAATGCTTTCTCTCCAGAAAATGTAACTATTCAACATGTGAGGTCGGTGCACAGCAATCTGTATTTGAAAGCACCTGAGAAACTTTCAGTTTTAAGTAGCTTTTCCACTCTGCCCACTTCTAAGGCACACAAAAATGTATCTTAGCCTACATTTGCAACATGAGTGAGCTAACTAGTGACATTGGAACAATATTTTTTTTACAGTGAAAATACAGATTTACCACAAATAGAAATATGACATTTAACTTTGGACTCAGCAATAATGGTGTCATTGTATTTAGAGAGGGTAGAGTCGCAGAGAGTCATAGAGGTTTACAACATGGAAACAGGCCCTTTGGCCCAACATGTCCACGCCACCCCTTCATTTAACCCCTAATATCATCCCAATTGCCCGTGTTTGACCCATATCCCTCTATACCCATCTTACCCATAATAACTGTCTAGACGCTTTTTAAAAGACAAAATTATACCTGCCTCTACTACTACATCTGGCAGCTTGTTCCAGACACTCACCACCCTCTGTGTGAAAAAATTGTCCCTCTGGACCCTTTTGTACCTCTCCCCTCTCACCTTAAACCTATGCCCTCTAGTTTTAGAATTCCCCACCTTTGGGAAAAGGTATTGACTATCCAGCTGATCTACGCCTCTCATTATTTTATAGACTTATAGATCTTATATATTTTATATATAAAGCCTCCCACGCTCCAGAGAAAAAAGTCCCAGTCAACCAGCCTCTCCTTATAACTCAAACCATCACATCCTGGTAGCATCCTAGTAAATCTTTTCTGCATTCTTTCTAGTTTAATAATATCCTTTCTATAATAGGATGACCAGAACTGTA